>NC_034200.2:36675539-36975539 GCF_002021735.2 Oncorhynchus kisutch | reverse complement strand
GGTTTCACAGTACCTTTATGCAGTTACTGCTAACAAGACCCACATTTTCTCCACAATACAATAGAGGCAGGATACTTGTCCACATGATTAAGCATGTATTTAATGTAAGAAAAATGACATTAACTAATTTTTGACCAAATGAGCAGTTACTGCCTTTTTGCTTGGGAGGGCAGAATATGCCAAGCAGTATTGGCAACTCCAACATTAATAGTCATAGCTGTGCAATACAACATATGGCTGCAAACGTATCAAAGTTACTAAGTAATTTGTGGTAATTATCCATTATTACACAATATGTAAAAAGAAATCCAAGAAATCATTTCAATGCATTCAACCCTTTCAGTTATTCTTGTTACTGTCCACAATTTTTTATTTCACCTTTTATTTAACTAGTCAGGTCAGTGAAGAACAAATTCTTATTTTCAATGATGGCCTAGGAACAGTGGGTTAACTGCCTTGTTCAGGGGCAGAGCAACACCTTTTTACCTTGTGTGCTCAGGGATTCGATCTTGCACAGCTACCTACATGGTGGGTAGCCTAATGGTGGGTCCTAGTCCAACGCTCACCACTAGGCTACCTGGTGATTACTAGTCCAACGCTCTAACCACTAGGCTACCTGGTGATTAATAGTCCAACGCTCTAACCACTAGGCTACCTGGTGGTTACTAGTCCAACGCTCTAACCACTAGGCTACCTGGTGGTTCCTAGTCCAACGCTCTAACCACTAGGCTACCTGGTGGTTCCTAGTCCAACGCTCTAACCACTAGGCTACCTGGTGGTTACTAGTCCAACGCTCTAACCACTAGGCTACCTGGTGGTTCCTAGTCCAACGCTCTAACCACTAGGCTACCTGGTGGTTCCTAGTCCAACGCTCTAACCACTAGGCTACCTGGTGGTTCCTAGTCCAACGCTCTAACCACTAGGCTACCTGGTGGTTACTAGTCCAACGCTCTAACCACTAGGCTACCTGGTGGTTACTAGTCCAACGCTCTAACCACTAGGCTACCTGCCGCCCCATTAATAACAATAATAATAGTCCTCAGAAAAATGTGTCTCCTTTCTTCGGACAATGATAACGCTCTGACCTGAGTGGGTGCAGTTTCCAGATGCGCCTTTTCCATGCTCTCTGATTGGTTGGGAATGGGTGAGGGATAACTAAGGTAGGCTGAACAGAAAAACAAACAGGACTCAAGGGAAACTGAAGGGACTGTGAGGGAAGTTTAGGTAGAGAGGAGGGGAGCAGGATGAATTATTATTATTTATTTTTTTTACATGCGGGGACTTTCTGTGCATTTGCACAGCTGCTACAACGTGGGAGCTGCAGGAGCAAAACAGCAGAAACGTTTCTCCTTGCACTTCAACAATCTTAGTTGTGGTGGAAATGTACCCAATATTTTTAGTTTGTGCATGCAACGTCTTCTCGCAGAGTAGAACTTTTAACAGCTAATTTCCCTACTCCAGAACTCAACTATAAATATGTGCAGATCTGAAGGGTGTGAGTGAATAAGTTTAAGCTTTGCAGTGGCTTAGTCTTCACTACATTGCTTTGACCTTTACAGATCTGTACACGTCAAATAGTTAGGGTCAAAGAGGAGGGGAGTGGAGACAATTGTAACCCCGCCAGTGTCAGGATAAGCAGCTCAAAGTGTACCGTCACCAATTTACCAGATTGAGTGAGTTCTGAACAACCCTCACTGGCCTCTGATCTTGAGTCTTGGGCCTCTTTCTGGTGTCTCTGTCTTGACTCTTTAATAAATGCATTTTTTTCTTTCAGTCCTTTCCCCAGGCTTGCCTGAAAAGCACAAAAGATGGCACAACAAATCCATATTTGGTGTCCACATTCACAGCAAGCAATGACTCTACACATTTGTTGGATGCATCTGCTGTTTGTTTTGCTTGTGTTACAGATTATTTTGTGCCCAATACAAATGAATAGTAAATAATATATTGTCATTTTGGAATCACTTTTTATTAAAAATAAGGATAAAATATGTTTCTAAACACTTCGACATTGTGGACACTACCCTGATTACGGATAATCCTGAATGAATCGTGAATAATGATAAGTGAGAAAGTTACAGGTGCACAAATATCATACCCCCAAGACGTGCTAACCTCTCACCATTACAGTAACTGGAGGTGGGGGGAGGTATGATATTTGTGTGTCTAACTTTCTCACTCATCATTATTCAGCTGGTCTGAACATGCTCTGGGGATGCAGTTTAGGATGCCACAGTCTTGCCAGGGTTAACATGCTAAAACTACTTCATCACGGAGTACGAGAGCACACACTACTTGTAAGCGTGAGGGTGCCCGCATTGCCGCCAGAACATTCCTCAGTCTACATGTTCAAAACAATGTTGAACCATAGATTCCGATTTAGAAATGGATAAACCTCTGCCAGAGAACTTCCTCCAACTCTCAGAGCTGAGGATTGTGCTGCTGGGACATATATGGTCTGGGAAAAGAAGGAAACACCATCCTGGGCAGACAATTGTTTGAGTTAGGAAGAACTACTATGGCTACAAGGAAGCCATGACAACATGGAACTCTATTCCACATCAGGTAACTGATTCAAGCAGTAGAATCAGATGTAAAAAAAATAAAAAATAAAATACACCTTATGGAACAACAAGGACTGTGAAGAGACACACACAAAGGTACAGACACAGGCATGGGGCGGCAGGGTAGCCTAGTGGTTAGAGCATTGGACTAGCAACCGAAAGGTTGCAAGTTCAAATCCCCGAGCTGACAAGGTACAAAATCTGTCGTTCTGCCCCTGAACAGGCAGTTAACCCACTGTTCCTAGGCCGTCATTGAAAATAAGAATTTGTTCTTAACTGACTTGCCTAGTAAAATAAAGGTACAAAAACGCATTCATTGTGAAATTGTAGTATTCAACATTTTATGTTGTGGTGTAATAATGTTAAATGATGTTATATTTTTGTTTTATATGTAATGTAAGTCCTTTCATATGTTTGGACTAACGGGGATCCCTAATACAAATACTACTAAGTAAGAATGAAACAAAACAAGGAGTTCACCGATCGACACTCCAGGATGCCGGGTGAAGGAGATTGTGTGCAGTGTTCCTCTGTCCTCCAGGACCCCACACTCTCCTCCTGGTCATACGGGTGGATGCTTCCTACAGTGAGAAATTAGGAAGAGCAGTAGTGCAACAAAGTCGAGTCTCACACTATAGTGCTGTTCACCTACGGGGACTTGTCTGGGAGACACAACCATTGAGCAACACATTGAGAAAGAATGGAAGGCCCTCCAGCGGCTTGTTTAGAGATGTGGAAACAGGTGTCATGTCTTCATCAATGAGAACAGGGGGTGATGGATATCAGGTCACAGAGCTGCTGGAGAATATGGAGGATATAGTGTTAGGAAACAGTGGGGAAGTGTTTCAAACTCAAGAGGAGGACTGGAGTTTCCTGATGGAACTACGAGGGCCAATAAGTTGAGCGCGGAGCATTGTATTGTATTGATTCATTGTGTTTGTTCTGCTCTGCCTGGTTGCTGGTTACTAGTTCAGTTAATATAGTGTAACAACTAACTGATTCAGTCGATGCTTCCATGGCTATCACACCAATAACACTGTTTTCTCAAATTGCACCTGACATTAAAGGGACTCACATTATACATATTCAAGTTTAGCTAAATGTTTGTATTAATTCACGCCTACTTTTGAAAAACTTGTTGCGCTCATAACTTCAATTACTACGTTAGTCTTCCATTTGTAATCAGTTCCTCAAGGATTTTGAGATTCTGCGATTGCAGTCAAATGATCACAATATTACCGCATATAACTAACTAGCTGTCTGATCATTGCACTACAAAAAGAGGGCTTGTCATATATGTGAAAACGTGCCTTTTGAATTCTGTCTAACATTAACATTAACATTAGCTAGTAGTCTAGTCAAGGAAGCATTATCCAATATTGGTACACTAACCTTTACAGACCTAGTGGAACGAAAGTGAACCTTGAATTCGGAGGTTTAAAATATCCCTCTGGTAGCCAAATGGACCTATTAAAAAGAAAATTGCCATTGGTTGGTGGATATAAAGTCTAAGATTTTTGATAGGTTGATGCGGAATTTGTTACAGGAAATATTCACTGTCAGCTAACGTGCCAGGTTCTCTGTTGAGACAAGCTACAATGTAGCATTCTGTCACGTGCAACTTTGTCGACGATTGTAATTGGCTGATGCGCATTTGGAGACAGGATATCCAAATTAAACTGAAACTTTTTCTAGTGTTCACAAGTATGGCTCCCCTCACTTCAGAGTCTGGAAAGGCTATTTTGATGTTGTCGGGACAATGCATCCCAGTCTGTTGAAAGATCCTATGATACCATCCTTGTCACGCCCTGATCTTAGAGAGACGTTTTATTTCTCTATTTGGATAGGGTGTGATTTGGGGTGGGCATTCTATGTTGTCTATTTCTTTGTTTTTGGCCGAGTATGGTTCCCAATCAGAGACAGCTGTCTATCGTTGTCTCTGATTGGGGATCATACTTAGGCAGCCCTTTTTCCCACTTTCTGTTGTGGGATCTTGTCTATGTTTTGTTGCCTGTCAGCGCTAGTTGTATAGCTTCACGTTTCATTTTGTTGGTTTTGTTTGGTTTTCATTTATTAAAGAAAAATGTACGCCTACCATGCTCCACCTTGGTTCATTCCTTACGACGATCCTATGTTATTCAGTTAATGTAACTTATTTTCACCAATCTGCTGTCGACATCAGGATACGGTTTGAGGGCACTAGTTATCTCCAAAAATGGTTATAGCTTCAACTGCATGCTGACAGTGAATTGAGAGCCATTCAGTGGCTAGCTACACTACAAACGCAATTTTGCCAGGTTCCTGTGAAGCAATTGTAATGACAGTCCACCACAACATACCCCAATGACTCACAAAGAAACAGGACTGCCAAGACCCCTGAATGTGAATTAAATCAGCCTTAAATTAAACAATTGGCCTCTTTTAATGTCCCTCAATTTTAAAAGGCAAAAGGGGGACCCATTAAACAGACCTCAATTTGAAATATTGGTCAGTGCCCTTTATTTTTCAATGTAAGGGCATATCAAGGATATCAGAAAACTAATCCTTAATACTACCTGAATAGGTCCCTTTGGGGTTTAAGGAGAGGTTAAGAGATATATGGAGCATGCCTTTATACTTTAGTTTGTTTTTGTTTATGCTAGAAGGCCTGGAGTTTGCCTCTTCACTGTTGACATTGAGACTGGTGTTTAGCAGGTACTATTTATTGAAGCTGCCAGTTGAGTGAGGTGTCTGTTTCTCACTTTAATATACTTGTCCTCTTGCTCAGTTGTGCACCGGTGCCTCCCACTCTTTCTATTCTGGTTAGAGACAGTTTGCACTGTAATGTGAAGGGTGTAGTACACAGTGTTGTACAAGATCTTCAGTTTCTTGGCAATTTCTCACATGGCATAGCCTTCCTTTCTCAGAACAAGAATAGACTGAGTTTCAGAAGAAAGTTATTTGTTTCTGGCCATTTTGAGCCTGTAATCGAACCCACAAATGCTGACGCTCCAGATTCTCAACTAGTCTACTAGTTAATCAGAACAATAGTTTTCAGCTGTGCTAATATAATTACAAAAGGGTTTTCTAATGATCAATTAGCCATTTAAAATAATCAACTTGGATTAGCTAACACAATGTGCCATTGGAACACAGGAGTGATGGTTGCTGATAATGGGCCTCTGTACACCTATGTAGATATTCCATAAAAAATCTGCCATTTCCAGCTACAATAGTCATTTACAACATTAACCATGTCTCCACTGTATTTCTGATCAATTTGATGTTAATTTAATGGACAAAACATTTGCTTTTCTTTCAAAAACAAGGACATTTATAAGTGACCCCAAACTTTTCAACAGTAGTGTCATTAAATGTAAATGTGGAAAAAGTCAAGGGGGTCTGAATACTTTTCGAAAGCACTGTAAATATCAAAACCAATACAACACTGACACCACATGCACATGTCAGTCCATGGTTTTAAGAATGGAGCAATTGTCATCACAGGGTTCCGATAGCAGGGTTGCCAGGTCTAACAGGTAAATTATAGTCCAATGACCATTCAAGCCGCACAAAAAGCCTGAAAACCAGCTCACATTTTTGTTCCCCCCCACAGCAAGAGAGGAGTTGCCACATTTATACAATAAACCATTTGTTCCATTACGCTATCGAGGTAATTAAGAAGGGGAAAAAATTAGGTTTTCATAAAAAATTATAATTATTGCGAACTATGACATGACGTAACAAATATTCAATATGTCGCAAGAGAAAAGTTAATGTGCCCTTATTAAACTCGCCAGATAATTCTCCATCAATGGATGTCGATTTAACTAGTTTTGACTGCTATGATTAAGCAATAAGGCACAAGGGGGGGCATGGTTTATGGGCAATATACCACGGCTAAGGGGGAGTAAGTAATGCGGACTGCCTGGATATAGCTGTGGTTTATTGGCCATATTAGGCAAACCTCCTGGGTGACTTATTCCTATTAAAAACTGGTTACCAACATAATTAGAATACTAAAAATAAATGTTTTGTCAGAACCCTGGGATACAATCAGTCCACGGCTTTCAGCCAATTCAGGGCTCAAACCCGGTTTATATTTATAAATAAATCCATTTTGGGCATGAGCATAGCCTATAAATAAAACCAACAGGAGAGTTTAAGTGATGAAAGTGGGACAGAGGATCTCGAAATCTCTGAGCAAGAAACACTTTGTCCAACTTAAAAAAAAACTAATGTTGGGTTATTTCTAGCAATTGTGTCCTTATAATGTGCCAGACCCGCACTGCAAGCTATGTGTTGTGTGTTATGCTGTTCGTTGGTTGTGTTGTACTTACCTGTACCCAGTGTTCGCGGGGTTCGACATGCCAATCAACCTGCTATCTGCCAACCACGGGAATGCCTGGAATGTTTTGGTGGGGGGGGCGCCATCGCAAGTTTAAGGGCATGTTTAGCCATTGTTCTCTCTCTTACGTCTGGTCTTCACAAGAGATGTTCACGGTTGTTTTATACGGGTATCCTAAATGTATTTGGCGTGGACTATGCCCAAACAGTAGCCTGTGTGAAGTTGGGTTAATAAATCGTGAATTCGTAAACTCCATCCTCTGTACAATTGTTCCTTTATGATCTATCCAGGTCATTACACTATAAACTGTTATAAATTGCCCATTTGCGAGATTAACTTGGCATTTCAATAGGCATAAGCTACAGACTAATGTAACTTATTTTCACCAATCTGCTGTCGACATCAGGATACGGTTTGAGGGCTCTAGTTATCTCCAAAAATGGTTATAGCTTCAACTGTATGCTGACAGTGAATTGAGAGCCATTCAGTGGCTAGCTACACTACAAACGCAATTTTGCCAGGTTCCTGTGAAGCAATTGTAATGACAGTCCACCACAACATACCCCAATGACTCACAAAGAAACAGGACTGCCAAGACCCCTGAATGTGAATTAAATCAGGCCTGGAGTTTGCCTCTTCACTGTTGACATTGAGACTGGTGTTTAGCAGGTACTATTTATTGAAGCTGCCAGTTGAGTGAGGTGTCTGTTTCTCACTTTAATATACTTGTCCTCTTGCTCAGTTGTGCACCGGTGCCTCCCACTCTTTCTATTCTGGTTAGAGACAGTTTGCGCTGTAATGTGAAGGGTGTAGTACACAGTGTTGTACAAGATCTTCAGTTTCTTGGCAATTTCTCACATAAAATCTAGGTTTATGATTGTCATTCAATTTTGACATGGTTTGCTTAGAAAGATACAGTTGAAGTCGGAAGTTTACATACTTAGGTTGGAGTCATTAAAACTTGTTTTTCAACCACTCCACACATTTCTTGTTAACAAACTATAGTTTTGGCAAGTCGGTTAGGACATCTACTTTGTGTATGACACAAGTAATTTTTCCAACAATTGTTTACAGACAGATTATTTCACTTATAATTCACTGTATCACAATTCCAGTGGGTCAGAAGTTTACATACACTGGTGGTATATCAGACTGTCATTATTACTGCTCTAATTAAGTTGGTAACCAGTTTATAATAGAAATAAGGCACCTTGGGGGGTTTGTAGTATATTGCCAATATACCATGCATGGCTAAGGGCTGTATCCAGGCACTCTGTGTTTCGTCGTGCTTAAGAACAGCCCTTAACCATGGTATATTGGTCATGTACCACACCTCCTCAGACCTTATTGCTTAAGTAACACACGGCTCCAACAATACATTGAACTTGTAGGCTATTTATTAAATCCGTTTGCCAGTCCCAGGTAGGCTACACAAGTGATTTGCGATGACTCCAGTTAAATAGTCGTGTCAACATATTTATTGTATCAAATAGTAGCCTACAGTAACCTACAATGGTATGGAAATGAATAGGCTACTTAATAATGGCCAACAGATGCAAATGTTTCATTCTCTACATTTTAATGTCAATTTCATTGAGGCCTTTTCTCCATAACAGAAACACGCTAGGGACTTCCATATCAAAATTCCACTCGTGCAGCCCAAAGAACCAAGAACTGAACATGTGTAAAAAAACAAACACAGTAGCTTGATACCGTTTTCCAGAAGCAAAGTCGACATTAGATTATAATCGATTTTAAACACGTCCGAGTTGATGTATCTAATGCGCTCTACTATGCGCATCTTTTTTTTCCAGTGTTTTGCTGCAGTTATTTATTTATGCGCTTCAGTTCATAGCGTGTTAATGTTTTATAGAAAAGGGGGTTGGGGAAGAAATTGTCGCCATTATGACAATCTAAATACCTTACCTTCAACTGGTAAAAACAAAGATATTTATAACTGGGTATACATTTGTCATAGTGGGCAGAACAAGCAAGGATGTGGGCAGAGCCAAGCATTAGTGTGTTCTAGCATCATCTGCATATTTCCGTTAGGGAACGACTACTCTGAAGTGTGCGTGTGCAATAACTCAATTTGCCTTTGCGCATCTTCTAAACAACGAAATTACAAAAAGATAATAAGAAGAACATTTTGGGAAGGCAAAGTCTACAAAACTTTGTCCACTCTGTTCATAACAGATTCTAGTTTTGGGAACCGAAAACTGTATTGTGAACAAAAATTGTTTCACCGATGAGAACATATGCTGAATGTCGGCCAAAATCCTTATTCTCCCATATTTGGTAGTGAGGGAAAACGCCAGGCGGATGATTCACATTTATACATCCAGTGAAACGTCTCGTTGTTATATTTGTGGTATTTGTGGTTCTGCTCTGTGCTCTCACTCACGTGACTCAGCTACATGCTGCAGTTCTTTCTCAACACACGCTCCTCTGCCCCCACCCCTCTATTTTGTTTTAAAGAGAAATGCCATGGCAGCCACCGTGTAACATACTGTACAGTACCAGTCAATAGTTTGGACACGCCTACTCATTCCAGGGTTGTTCTTTATTTGTACTATTTTATATATTGTCTAATAATAGTGAAGACATCAAAACTATGAAATAACACATATAGAATCATGTAGTAACCAGAAAAGGGTTAAACAAATCAAAATATATTTTAGATTTTTCAAAGTAGCTACCCTTTGTCTTGAAGACAGCTTTGCACACTCTTGGCTTTCTCTCAACCAGCTTCATGAGGTAGTCACCTGGAATGCATTTCGATTAACAGCTGTGCGTTGTTAAAAGCTCATTTGTGGAATTTCTTAATGCATTTTAGCCAATCAGTTGTGTTGTGACAAGGTAAGGGTGGTATACAGAGATTTTAAAAATGTATCACTGCCCCAATACTTTTGGAGCTCACTGTAGGTATTCCTCTTGTCGAGGTAGGATGGGGCAGTGTACAGTGCTACGGCGGGACTGTGTTGTTTGTGGATCTGTTGAGGCGGTATGTAAATTGTAGTGGGTGTCGTACTGCTTTGCTTTATCTTGGCCAGGATGCAGTTGTAAATGAGAACATGTTCTCAACTGGCCTACCTGGTTAAATAAAGGTGTTCTCAACTGGCCTACCTGGTTAAATAAAGGTGTTCTCAACTGGCCTACCTGGTTAAATAAAGGTGTTCTCAACTGGCCTACCTGGTTAAATAAAGGTGTTCTCAACTGGCCTACCTGGTTAAATAAAGGTGTTCTCAACTGGCCTACCTGGTTAAATAAAGGTGTTCTCAACTGGCCTACCTGGTTAAATAAAGGTGTTCTCAACTGGCCTACCTGGTTAAATAAAGGTGTTCTCAACTAGCCTACCTGGTTAAATAAAGGTGTTCTCAACTAGCCTACCTGGTTAAATAAAGGTGTTCTCAACTAGCCTACCTGGTTAAATAAAGGTGTTCTCAACTAGCCTACCTGGTTAAATAAAGGTGTTCTCAACTGGCCTACCTGGTTAAATAAAGGTGTTCTCAACTGGCCTACCTGGTTAAATAAAGGTGTTCTCAACTGGCCTACCTGGTTAAATAAAGGTGTTCTCAACTGGCCTACCTGGTTAAATAAAGGTGTTCTCAACTGGCCTACCTGGTTAAATAAAGGTGTTCTCAACTAGCCTACCTGGTTAAATAAAGGTGTTCTCAACTAGCCTACCTGGTTAAATAAAGGTGTTCTCAACTAGCCTACCTGGTTAAATAAAGGTGTTCTCAACTGGCCTACCTGGTTAAATAAAGGTGTTCTCAACTAGCCTACCTGGTTAAATAAAGGTGACATTTAAACAAATAAAAAATTATACCTTAATAGAAAATGACTCCCAGTAAAATACTAATTGAGTATCTGGTTTTAAATATACTTAAGTACAGTGGTGGAAAAAAAGGACCCAGTTGTCACACATATAAATTCCTTATATTAAGCAAACCAGACGGCACTCCAACACTTAGACATAATTTACAAACACACTATTCAGTGGCAGTAGCGACGGCAATTGATAATTGCATGAATTGGACCATAATTCCGTCCTGCCCGAGCAATTGAAATGTAACGAGTACTTTTTGGTGTCAGGGAAAATGTATAAAGAGTAAAAAGTACATACACAAGGAATTTGGACACCACTTCAAATTAGTGTATTCGGCTATTTCAGCCACACCCATTGCTGACAGGTGCATACAATCGAGCACACAGCCATGCAATCTACATAGACAAATATTGGCAGTAGAATGGCCTTACTGAAGAGCTCAGTGACTTTCAACGTGGCACCGTCATAGGATGCCCCATTTTCCAACAAGTCAATTTGTCAAATTTATGCCCTGCTAGAGCTGCCCCCGGTCAACTGTAAGTGCTGTTATTGTGAAGTGGAAACATCTAGGAGCAACAACTAGTGCATAAAAATTGTCTGTACTCAGTTGCAACACTCCCTACCGAGTTCCAAACTGCCTCTGGAAGCAACGTCAGCACAAAAACTGTTCGTCCGGATCACCATGAGCAATGCAAAGAGTTGGCTGGAGTGGTGTAAAGCTCTCCACCATTGCACTCTGCGGCATTGGAAAACGCGTTCTCTGTAGTGATGAATCGTGCTTAAGAACAAATAATTTTTTTACAATGATGGCCTACCAATAGGCAAAAGGCCTCCCCTACGGGTACGTGGGCTGGGATTAAAAATGAAATAACAAAAATATAGAACAAAACACACATCACGACAAGAGAGACCTAAGATAACATAGCATGGCAGGGCTACCATATGAGTTTACGAAGAATGGGAAGATGTACCCAAATACATTGAGATAAAAACAAATCTAGGAAAATGAAGTTCATTCAAATCCCACTGTAATTCAAGAATGATCCAACACAGAGACATTGACAGGCCTGCTCAAACTAAATGTACGCTACAGCCCATGGTTGTAGTAATGGACTGTTCGTCGACTCTGCGGTGGCATCACAGGGTTACGACAAGGTAGTCATTGTCTTGGCGGTGTCGTCTCGGCAGGCCATGTCTGGAAAAGGACAGTGGTAAAAATACTTTAAAGTAGGATACCTGTACTTTACTATTTATATTTTTGACAAGTTTTACTCCACTACATTCCTAAAGAAAATATACTACATGACCAGTGTATGTGGTCAGTGTATGTGGACACTCATTCTCATTCCAAAATCATGGCCGTTAATATGGAGTTGGTCCCCCCTTTGCTGCTATAACAGTCTCCACTCTTATGAGAATGTTTTCCACTAGATGTTGGAACATTGCTGCGGGAACTGGCTTCCATTCAGTCATAAGACCATTAGTAAAGTCGTGCACTGATGTTGAGCGATTAGGCATGGCTTGCAGTCGGCGTTACAATTCATCCCAAAGGTGTTCGATGGGGTTGAGGTCAGGGCTCTGTGCAGGCCAGTCATGTTCTTCCACACCAATCATCTCGTCAAACCATTTCTGTATGGACCTCGCTTTGCGTGCTGAAACAGGAAAGGGCCTTCCCCAAACTGTTGCCACAAAGTTGGAAGCACAGAATAGTCTAGAATGTCATTGTATGCTGTAGCATTAAGATTTGCCTTCACTTGAACTAAGGGGCCTAGTCCGAACCATGGAAAACAGCCCGAGACCATTATTCCTCCTCCACCAAACTTTACAGTTGGCACTATGCATTCGGGCAGGAAGCATTCTCCTGGCATCCGCCAAACCCAGATTCGTCCGTCGGACTGCCAGATGGTTAAAAGGATCGGACCCTTTTTTCAATTTTCGCCTAAAATGACATACCCAATTCTAATTGCCTGTAGTGCAGGACCTACCATATGAAAGGATGTTTCCTTTGAAGTTTGTGGAAATGTGAAATTATTGTAGGAGAATATAACACATTAGATATAATACATAGAAAAAAACATGTTTGTTTTTTTGGTACCATCTTTGAAATGCAAGTGAAAGGCCATAATGTATTATTCCAACCCAGGCACAATTTAGATTTTGTCCACTAGATGACATCAGTGTATGTGCAAAGTTTTAGCCTGATCCAATGAACCATTGCATTTCTGTTGAATATGTATCAAGACTGCCCAAATGTGCCTAATTGGTTTATGAATACATTTTGAAGTTCATAATTGGGCACTCCTCCTCAAACAATAGCATGGTATTGTAACGGCATTCTTCGTTTGTTGAAGGAGAGGACCGAAATGCAGCGTGGTGGTTAATCATGATCTTTAATAAAGAAAAAGTGACGATACATGAAAATAACTAATAAATACAAAAACAACAAACGGAACGTGAAACCTAATTACAGCCTATCTGGTGAACACTACACAGAGACAGGAACAATCACCCACGAAAGACAAAGCGAAACTCAGGCTACCTAAATACGGTTCCCAATCAGAGGCAACGAGAATCACCTGACTGCTGATTGAGAACCGCCTCAGGCAGCCAAGCCTATACAACACCCCTAATCAGCCGCGATCCCAAATACTACAAACCCCAATACGAAATACAATAACATAAACCCCTGTCACACCCTGGCCTGACCAAATATATAACGAAAACACAAAATACAATGACCAAGGCGTGACAGAACCCCCCCCCCCCAAGGTGCGGACCCCCGGACACACCTCAAAACCATAGGGAGGGTAGGCGTCTGTCCATGGTGGCGGCTCCGGCTCGGGACGTGGACCCCACTCCATAAATGTCATAGTTCCTCCCCTTCGCGTCCTGGGATAATCCACCCTCGCCGCCGACCATGGCCTAATAGTCCTCACCCAGAACCCCACAGAACTGAGGAGCAGCTCGTGACTGAGGGGCAGCCCGGAACAGAGGGGCAGCCCGGAACAGAGGGGCAGCCCGGAACAGAGGGGCAGCCCGGAACAGAGGGGCAGCCCGGAACAGAGGGGCAGCCCAGTACTGAGAGGAAGCCCAGTACTGAGATGAAGCTCAGGTAGGTAGTAGGCTCCGGTAGATCCTGGCTGGCTGGCGGATCTGGAAGATTCAGGTTGACTAGCAGATCTGGAAGATTCAGGTTGACTAGCAGATCTGGAAGATTCTGGTTGACTAGCAGATCTGGAAGATTCTGGTTGACTGGCAGATCTAGCTGCTCTATGCAAACTGACAGCTCTGACTGCTCCATGCAGGCTGACAGCTCCTTGCAGACTGACAGCTCCCTGCAGACTGGCAGCTCCTTGCAGACTGACAGCTCTGACTGCTCCATGCAGGCTGACAGCTCCTTGCAGACTGACAGCTCCTTGCAGACTGACAGCTCCTTGCAGACTGGCAGCTCCTTGCAGACTGACAGCTCTGACTGCTCCATGCAGGCTGACAGCTCCTTGCAGACTGGCAGCTCCTTGCAGACTGACAAGGCGTAGACAGGTATTCTTTCACTGTAATAGCTACGGTAAATTGGACAGTGCAGTTAGATTAACAAGAATTTAAGCTTTCTGCCCATATCAGATTTGTCTATGTACTGGGATTTCTTTTTTTGTTACTTACAACCTCATGCTAATCACATTAGCCTACATTAGCTCAACCGTCCTGCAGGGGGGGACACCGATCCCGTAGAGGTTTTAACTGACTTGCCTGGATAAATAAAGGTTTAATTAAAATAACTATATATCATTTTTTACCATTTTGCTAACATTAGTTATTATCACCACCAGTAGGACTTGAAACTAACTTATTTTTCCACCACCCACTGTGGCCACAGTAAGATATTTTACCAGCCAGTATGTTTCTGCCACATAAAAACTAAACAAATGGATGGGCATGACTTGAGTCTTTTAACCAAAATATCACAGATTAGACAAAATATGGGTCATGGCTAGAAGCTTTTGTCAGAATTGACTTTTCGTAGCAGGTTTATGAAGATTTTTTTTTTTTATCAGGGAGTAATACTGAGATGGTCTTTGTTTTTACAGAAATTACAGTACATACACACATCAACATATAAATACAAGCAGAAAGAAAAAACACGTTCATAATAATAAGGTCCACAACAGGTTTCATAATTGCCCTAGAGGCACCAAAGCATAAAAATGTAAGAACGATTGTTCCACAAATAAGCTGTAAGAAAAGTTGATTTACCCCAGTGCAGGCCAAAGGACTTCCCAGAGTTAACCATCCTTGAGACAGTGGGTGGTAAACTCCTACATTTTTCTGTGCCACAAAGTTTTATAGACTTGATGCTTTGCGAAAGGAAAAAAATTGCATTGTTTAGAAGGAGTGCAAGGTTGAGTTTTGCACACTTGTACTTTACAGAGGAGGAGTTCCCTGACGGAAATATGCAAATACATGCAACAACGTGCTAATAGGATCTCGCTAGCTCGTTCTTGGCTTTTCCCACTATGCTTCATTTGCTCCCACTGTAAACGACACAGATGAATGATCTTGGATTAGTTATAAATATATTTTGATATATCTGACTAGTAGCCTCAAACATTGAAAAACAACCTAGCTTGTGAACAAAACAGTGGAAATAGTCAAGAAACACAAGGACAAAGTCTCACGTTCAGCAAATTAGACCAATTTGTATGCCTGTGTGCAGCACTTCTAAAAAAATTCACTCAGCTCCCCAGCACGCACAGCTCCCCAGCCAGGCAGGGTTGCTGCTTGTCATGATAGGATTAATAGTTCTTTATGTGATTAGCATTAGCTACCAGATATGAAATAAAATGACAAACACTTTGAAAACAGCTACTGCAGGATTTATTTTTGTACTCATACTTGACTTCGAACTATTTTGTATTCTAAAATGCGAGGAGAAGTAACACCACTGATGATAAAAAAAAAAAAATGTAAATGCTTTTTTGGCGGGTAAATTAGGTTTTTCTGAAATGGAGGCCACAAATGCTCAAATCTAAGGTTTCCTTAATTCCTTAATTTACTAAAGTGATATGATTAATCATTTTGCTCACAATGTTATTTCCCTTCATTTAAATAGAGTAACACCAAGTGACACTGGATTTAGACACACCTATATTAAGGAATATTATTAGCCAATCACACCCTTTTAGTAAGTCATAAATGTGAGGACCCTATGGCTGTTTGCCGCTGGACATAATGTTTTTATTGATTTATACAATAGATTCAATATTTTTTGGTTCACTTTTTATCATTTAAATAAATTAGATATGTCTAAATCCCAAAAATATGACACTTCAACTCTATGCATCACTAAGTAAGCCAATTTGCTTACCCTAAGTGCTGTAAACAAAGTTTTCCAGTATGAACGACTTGCATTATGTTTTATCATTGATAAACAGTTCAATAACTATTTAATTTTAACGTGTTTTTCGAGGTTACAATAGCAAGGGAAGCAAATGCCAGGCAATTCCAGAACAACCCTGTTTTTTTTATTTGTTGTTATTTACCTGTAAGCAGTTCAAGAGAAAAGAAAAATGAGATTAAAGCGGTTATCCCTGTCTGCCCAGGCCTGTGTTTATGGTTTTGGGATCCTAAAGAACCATGGGTATTGACAAAATACGCTTTCGGCCAGGGAGAAGGTCTCTGCGCTGAAGCCAAAGAACCTGGTCAGAGACACGAGGGCCTTCACCTCGTACTTCCTGAGCCGGGCGGTTATCCTCGGCCTTTGGCAAGTTCTTAACTGACATGCACAGTTAAATAAAGGTTAAATATTTTATTTATTTAAACACATTATGGAATGTAATCTCTCTTGTACAACCCAAAGGAAATTGTTAATCAGTACAATAGCCTATTAAACATAAGTAGGCTATGAAATACAATGTAAAATCAAAAAGAGGGAACTGCATGAGCAGTAGATATGCTAAGGAGGAGGTGGGTAAACATTTTTTTTTAAAGACGTCCTCTCCCACAATCGGCGTGCGTTTTCGTTTCAGTTTTTACGGTAGTATTTACATTAGAAAAAACTCAGGAAGTGGCCAAAGATCACAGAAACTTGTCCGACGGAAAGGAAATAATGGGAAAATCTCAATTGTTACTCCTCGCGTTCTCTCTCCTCGTATCCTTCTCAAAATCCATTGGAGGAGAAAGTCAGAGCGGCGGGACCTCTGACTTTCTCATCCAATGGGTTATGAGAAGGATACGAGGAGAGAGGACACGAGGAGGGTACGATTGAGATTCCCATGTATCTTTTTTATTTTTTTTATTTTTTACAAAAAGCCGCAGAGGCCACTATGGAAAGACTGTATAGTGTGGCATACCACCCGCTCTTACTTCAAGCACAGTTCAACAGCGGCTGTGCGTGTTGCAGCACCTCCTGGAAGATCCCCTATTGGCTCTTTCTCGGGGTATGCGCTTGTTTTGACAACTCATTTGATTGTTGGATATGGTTTGAGAGGACGACACGGACTGCAGGTTAAACCGTAGAATTCGTAACAGTTTCTGCATTTTGCAACCTATGCAAACCGGATTGATTTTGGTAGGCTAAACATAGGAATTTAGTTTATAAACGCGCGTTCCTTAAAAAAAAAGGGGGGGGGGGGATTGACTGGATTGAAATGACCATGTCCGAGGAGAAGAATTCGGGGTCTCGGGGGAAAGAGGAAGAGAGCGAGGATGAGAGTGAAATCTTGGAAGAAAGCCCCTGCGGTCGCTGGCAGAAGCGAAAGGAGCAGGTACTGTATGTCTTAGATAATTGTTCAATTCGTGGATGACACATGCGCAATGTACAGCTTGTTTTTATTTCACCAATGAATGCCGAACTCTTCAGTTGCGCAATAAGGGTCACGTTCAGGTGGCTACAATGTTGTAGATGAAATGATTGTCACTTCTATACATTTCTCTGTTCCACTAGCCTTACATGACAGCGAAACATGTCCTTTCTGCTAAATATATTTATGCTGTAATGCCTGAAATGTTGTAGCTAGCTTAAAACTATGATTTTTCTTTTGGTTGTTTTCAAGAAACTTAGAGAAACGTATTGACAAAACAAAATATGGCATTGTATCATGTATTATGAAAATATGTCTTGAACGCCTTACAAACAGTCCAACTCATTTTATTAAGATCTCCCTTCTTAAGACATTGTTTGTGATGCACATAATATAGGATTATTATATCAAATTGATAGGTAAAATGCTTCTTCAGGCATTTGAAGATCTGTAGATCTATGGAGAACATGTGTACCTCAAACACACAATGTCGTTTAAATGGGAAATCTGCACTCCGTCTCTGTTTTGGTAAATAGCTCAAGGATGGGGCTCAAGGATGGGGCTGTAAGGATGAGGCTGAAGCAATGTGACATCTCAAATTAATTGACAAAGCTATGGATGCAAAGCCTGACCATCCATGAGAGAGTTTAAAGTCTATACAGTTATTTATATATATATAAACATGCATACATGCATACAGTATATCACAAAAGTGAGTACACCCCTCACATTTTTGTAAATATTTGAGTATATCTTTTCATGTGACAACACTGAAGAAATTACACTTTGCTACAATGTAAAGTAGTGAGTGTACAGCTTGTATAACAGTGTAAATTTGCTGTCCCCTCAAAATAACTCAACACACAGCCATTAATGTCTAAACCGCTGGCAACAAAAGTGAGTACAAAAGATATTACTCAAATATTTACAAAAAATGTGAGGGGTGTACTCACTTTTGTGACCTACTGTGTGTGTGTGTGTGTGTGTGTGTGTGTGTGTGTTCCAGACGATGGAGCAAAACATGCTCAGTTTGTGCTCTGATGAGGTACGACGCTATTACTAAACTCAGGAGGCATTTATTACATTGCATTCTTCAATAGTCAATCTTAAGTTGCCCCCTTTATCCACTTGAATTTGTTGTGATGCATCGAAAACATCCAAGTCGGATTCCATGGGAAAATAGCAGAGCACACGACAGAATCTTTGGGGTTCACACGACAATGTATAAAGTATATACATTGGCAAGACAACAAAAATTTGTGTGGGGGGGAAAAAAACCCATCAAAATGGGAGACATCTTCCTTTGAGAGTAGAATGGTCTCGACCGGCTCCGATAGTTTTAAGTTAGGCCATTGGGTGGTGAAGTGACAATCGAACAGCGGTAAATATTAGAGATCGCACTTTCTTTTTTTTTTTACGCTTCAGAGACATCAGCATCATGAGCTTCTCTTCTTCTTCTTTTTCTTGTACGGCTAATGTAGCAGTGCTGTTCCGCAGTGACTGGGAATCATTTAGGCCTGGCTGTGTAGATGGGGGTGGCAGGTAGCCTAGCGATTAAGCGCGTTGGGCCAGTAAGGTTGCTGGTTCGAACCCCTGAGCTGGCCAGATGAAAACATCTGCTGTTCTGCCCCCCCCCCCCCCCCAACAACACCGCCTCCCCGGTCGTTGATGCCATGGACGTCGCTTTTTAAGGCATCACCCATCCCCGCACCCCTCTGATTCAGAGGCAGAAGACCCATTTCGGTTGAATGCGTTCAGTTGTGCAACTGACGAGAGAACTTTCCCCCTGACAGACTATGACAGCATAGGGGTTAGGTGTGAGACTGGGGTTTGGCAAATGAGGTACCTGTGAATGGGCGATGAAGTGTGGTATGTAGACAGACACTTCTCTGTGAAATTCAATAACTATGATTTTGAAGTACTATGAGGGGCCCTAGCATACCACATATAGGTGTCGCGCAGTCATCAACATTGGGCGATGGGGGGCGTGGCCATAGTATAGGCCTCCATCATTGGGCGACGGGGGCGTAGCCATAGTATAGGCCTCCATCATTGGGCGATGGGGGCGTAGCCATAGTATAGGCCTCCGTCATTGGGCGAAGGGGGCGTAGCCATAGTATAGGCCTCCGACATTGGGTGACGGGGGCGTAGCCATAGTATAGGCCTCCGTTGCAAAAAATGGTCCAACTTTTGAGAGCTGATGAGCTGCAGGTTTTCGTTCCTCCCTTCAATGTTTTATCACATCATTAAAAAATATATTTTGTAATTTTTTTTAACATTCAGCAGTGGTCCTGTAGGCTTACTCGGTGCTCTGACAAAGTCATGGTCATACCAATATGGGCCAATGAGTGTCCAGTCAATCAAATCACCATGTGGTGGGTAACTTTTTACACAATGCAATCTACACAAGGCTTCTGAGTTTGTGTTCGCCCATTGCATTCTCTAGATACATGTTTTTTTAAGTATACAGACATGTTTAAACATGTCTGGTAATGGGAGTTGTCTGACCCAGTCACCCCCTAACTCGGCACCTATGATACCATACTAGTCCGCCTGCCATAAGAGTCTGTGTGAAGGCCTACTGATGATACTGTCTCCCCTGTGTACCTGTATGTGTGTGTGTCAAGGGGCTTTAGGACAGGGTGTGTCGTGTTAGAACGAGCCATTTGTACAAAGAGACTGAAAGCCAGGTTTGTTTGCAGAGTTTTTCCACTCAATATGGTAAGCGCCGTCGCTCTGTGGAATGCCTGTTAGATTTTTTATGAGGAGGCTTGAAAGGCACCACCTCTTTGGTTTCTAGGAGACGGCGAGTATGAGGAAACTGCATTGACTGTGTCCTGGTGGAAACAACAGATTACCAACATTAGCCTCTTTTCTCTTTTGCTTTCATGGGCAGTGTGTTTCCCATCTTTCGTCCAGGTATGAAACCCTAGTTTGTGTATTTCATAAAATGTCTGTTCTCTATGTAGGTATGCCTTTTACATTGCTGTTTAGAGTACTGTTCTCCTGCTAGGACCCAGTATGATTAAGACTTTACATAGAAACGGCCTAATAATCAATGTCTATTTCTATTGTAAACTTCACATACTCGTTTTTTTTTTTTTTGGCAGTTTTTTGGCCACAATATGCCTTGGCAGTATACCTCCCTATGCCTTGGCAGTATACCTCCCTATGCCTTGGCAGTATACCTCCCTATGCCTTGGCAGTATACCTCCCTAGCCCTTGGCAGTATACCTCCCTAGCCCTTGGCAGTATACCTCCCTAGCCCTTGGCAGTATACCTCCCTATGCCTTGGCAATATACCTCCCTATGCCTTGGCAGTATACCTCCCTAACCCTTGGCAGTATACCTCCCTAACCCTTGGCAGTATACCTCCCTAACCCTTGGCAGTATACCTCCCTAACCCTTGGCAGTATACCTCCCTAACCCTTGGCAGTATACCTCCCTAACCCTTGGCAGTATACCTCCCTAACCCTTGGCAGTATACCTCCCTAACTCTTGGCAGTATACCTCCCTAACCCTTGGCAGTATACCTCCCTAACCCATGGCAGTATACCTCCCTAACCCTTGGCAGTATACCTCCCTAACCCTTGGCAGTATACCTCCCTAACCCTTGGCAGTATACCTCTCTAACCCTTGGCAGTATACCTCCCTAACCCGTGGCAGTATACCTCCCTAACCCTTGGGGGGCATCAGCCCTCCTTTTGTCAACCTTGACAAGGGTTCAGCATTGGTCAGATTTGAATGACAAATCCAACACAATAAAGACTGCAATTATGTTATTTATTATAAATAATGACTGTAATTATCTGTTAGCCTATTCTCTTTTCCACATATTTTGACATACTGTTTCCAGAGACATTGCGCTATAGATGTGTTGGCAAATTACCGTGGCAATGAGTTATTGTTTTATTTAAAATGTTTTTTAGCGATCTACCAAGCTTACAGTTTAGACAACCGGTCATTGGGGCGGCAGGGTAGCCTAGTGGTTAGAGCGTTGGACTAGTAACCGGAAGGTTGCAAGTTCAAATCCCTGAGCTGACAAGGTACAAATCTGTCGTTCTGCCCCTGAACAGGTAGTTAACCCACTGTTCCTAGGCTGTCATTGAAAATAAGAATTTGTTCTTAACTGACTTGCCTAGTTAAATAAAGGAAAAATAAAATAAAATAAAAAATATATCCTGCCATTAAATGAATGATTGAGTGTTGTGTACTGTGACTCTGGAAGGTACTGACTGACATAACAGGAAACCCCAGATTCCTCTGCCAATGTATAGCTGTGACTGTCTCTCATACAGAACAGGCAGCCTATATACGCATTTCTAGGTATTTTTTAGAACTGTCATCCAGAGTTTGTACATTGGATTATATATGAAGTGTGTGTGATTGATTTACATTTGGCACACACAGCTGATGCATAGAACATTTTACTTTTGCTAATGTTTCCAAATGCATTCAATAATTCAGGCAGATGCAGTCACCGCTAGCATCTGAGTCAACAGAAAGCACCACATTGGCACAATAGAAATCCTTGTTGGTGGAATGACGGCAAACCCGCAGCGTCACAAGACTGCCATTGAGCTGGCGGATCTGATCTCGGACCTGCTGGAGGGATGTCTGGCCGGGGGGGGGGTTAAATGAGAGTAGATCAAACTTTTCGCAAATCCCGCTGTGATCATTTTCCAGGACATTGGCTTGATGAGGCCATCTCTCTGTTCACATTTGACGCGGGTGTTCAGAGTAAATTCATATAACTTTTCAAATGGTTAGTGTACGTACACAAGTTTTTTTTTTTGCAACTGATACATTTTTTTTTCCTTTTCTTAATCCTCTCAAATCTGGACTCGATTGCAATTTTAAGCGACATATAGACTGATCCAGACTCTTAAACTGGCACACACTCGCTCCCTTAGTCTAATCTGCCCTTTTGGCAGCCGATCAGCAGAGCGAGCCCCATTTGCCGAGTCATAGCTGTGACAAAATGTCAAAAGCATGAGTTATGTCTGGAGATAACCTTCAACTTTCCATCAGGAAAGTGCTTGTGCTGTAATCTTCGTAGTGGACTCTAGGCTTTGAAGAAGACTGGAATAAATGCAGTACTGTAAGCAACATCCTATCATCTGTAGGTTCTACCATATATAGGGGATACACATTTATGAGGAGCATTTTCATTTATTTGGGGAAAACTTTTGTTAAACGTTTTGCGAACAGAACATCACTATTTGGGGAAATACAATGGGACCTTTTTTTTTTTTTTAAAGAGAGCTGAACATGTCCGGAATGAAGTCATTTGGATCACCTGAAATGTTAGGTAAATTCACTGTAAAACCGCATCAAAACAATTTATTGAAAATGAAGAATTGTGTATTTACCAACAAGCTGTCTTAATGCAGAATTAGACATTTCAAAGTGTTTTTGTTGCTACTGCTTTTTTGTATCATTACATTTCTCCAAACGTTTAATTTCAAAGTTAAAGGTTAAAGTTTAGGCACTCATTCCAAACGGTTAAGGTTTGGGATAGAGATAAAACATGTTTTTTTTAAATGTGTCCATGACTGGGATTAAACACGCAACCTTCTGATCCAGAGTCATGGGATTACACCTGTCCAACCCCGACTGCAAACCATCAAGTAGACTTATGTTTATGGCTGTTTCCCCTAGTGGCTGGTTTTGAAGGCATTTCCCAAGGTCCTATTGAATGTCCTAGCTGGTATTTACATTCGGTATTCTAACCATTTAGCCCGTTTACTGTATCTGATGTGATTTGCGCACATGTGAGCAACGTTTATGGGTTTGTCTGTAGCCTCCAGAAGTTATTTTCCTCCATCTTGAATGTACCTGTTCCATATTACCTGTTGGGTTGATCCGGCATTCTGTAACTCTTGAGGTTAGAATCTTTGGGGTTCTAATCTACTGCAATGGCATTGGCTTCAAGAAGAGGTAATAACTCCAGGAGACACTTGTTGACATTCTCCTCCCGGTAACGGATTTGATTTGGGGACCTTTTTGATGAATGACCAGTCGAACTGCTGTTGTAGTCTGGCTGCGCAACAATATCTTGAAGTCCGACACTTTGCAGCCTCCTTGAATTGGGCCCTTTTAAAAAATATATATATATATTTTTTAACTGTATTACAGTCAACATCCCAAAATTTGACAAAAAATATCTATAGCAGCCTAATGAGGTTTGTGTATGGCTTTATACAGTGTATTCAACCATACATGAACCAGCCTGTATGACAATACCCAATCCACTTAAAATAGCCTGAATACAAAGATTAACTTCAATGGCAAGGACAGGACTCGACATTGATCTTTCTCTTCTCCTCTCTCCAAAAATTATTTCACTAAAATTACATTTCATGAACCGAAGAATTTCATAATGCTGCCTGCTTGTTTGCCAGTGTTAAAATAAGCATGAATTATACCCGTAGTAGTTAGTAAGGTTGGCTATTGAAACCTTAACTAAGAACCTAAATCTGTGTTTTTAGAAAATGTGTTGATATTTTCTAGTTTTCTAGATATAACTGGATGAGTATATATTATATCTACAAATGTCATATAACTCAAATTGTCCCTAACAGATGCATGTATGGTTCTTTGTTGCGTTCAATTGATGGCTTAAACGTCACAGCAAAAAAATCCCATCGTTTTCAACCTATAGCCCAAGATTATGATAACTCTGTGTCGTCACAAAGTAACATCAGGTAATTTTATTAGATGTTTGACACCGGAGTTAGTTAATCCAATATTTTGCGCCGTACCTTGAGTTGTCCTATGTAGGCCAGTAGATGCAGCATCCACGATAATCCTAATATCAGGGAAATGTTAACTAATCGGAATTCAGGGGATGATGCTAGCTAATCAAATAATAACAAATGTAAATGCTGTGTACACAGTTTAATAGCAGGTATAAAAGTTTAATAGCAGGTATAACAGTTTAATAGCAGGTATAAAAGTTTAATAGCAGGTATAAAAGGTGCAGTGAAATGCTAGTTCCCTCAACATTGCAGTACAATAATCAATAACAATAAGTCAAATGACAAAACCAGTAATAGAAGAGGTAGTATTTTTTCCTTTATTTAACCAGCCAAGTCAGTTAAGAACAAATTCTTATTTTCAATGACGGCCTAGGAACAGTGGGTTAACTGCCTGTTCAGGGGCAGAACGACAAATTTGTACCTTGTCAGCTCGGGGATATGAACTTGCAACCTTTCGGTTACTAGTCCAACTCTCTAACCACTAGGCTACCATGCCGCCCCAACTAGTATGTCTAGTACTAGCCTGACATGTACACAATAGGATAGGTGAAAGAATAATCTGTCTGTGCCCTTGACCATGGCACTTATTTCTCCTGTAAATTGCTCAGCAGAAGAGCATCAGCTAAATGACTAAAACTGTAAGTATGACTGTATTTACAATATAACATGGGTAGTGTCAAAAGTAAATAACGGATTATTGTGATGTCACAACTGGCCTAATATATATATATAGGCAACTCAACATTACTTTCATTAATTTCCTATCTAGATTGGCTGAACCCTCCATTAAGTGGTACAGCAGGATAGGAAGAACTTTAATGTATCGAGGGGAAAACTATCTTAGACACTGTACATTACGCACTCAATGTAAAAAACATAATACAAAAATACATTGCACGTTACCCATGTCCTAGATATTGTACACGTTGTACAACCACATACATATTGCACAACTGCCCTGACACATTTTGTCAGTGACTCGGGAACACAGTTCGACTTAATTTATTGCTGTTTAGGTATTTGATGGACATGGCAATAATGCAGGATGCTTGTACCTGTTCAGCTTACACGTAGCGACCCGATAGGGTCTGCCTGAGGGGATGAGCTGATACTCAGAATTACATGGGAGTGGTCTGAAAGAATCTCTGATAACGGGTCTGTTCAACAGTAAAGAAGGCTACTGCATCACACCCATGATCTTCATGGCAGTTTGCAGGCAATTTGAGAGGCCTAATATGGGGGTGCTCTTCACCCGTACAATTAGGCACATTTCCATAAGTCTGCTTTGCTTCTGGACGATATGACTCTAGTCACGAGCATATCCTGAGGATGAGTTCCTGAGCTGGTGGGTAGATTATCAGATCGTATCAGGAAACACATCAACAAGAACATTCCAATTAAGTTCTCTGGAACCCGCAATCTTTTGAGGACAACCAGCTTGTTTGTACCCGAATAGCCCCCTTTAGGAAAGAAAAGCAAGTCCGATGTGGGTTTCTGTCCTTTTGTCACCCTCTCAGCTCACTGCCAGCGAAAAGCACATCCAGAAAGACATCTGTGTTGCAACATGGGGCTCTGTTAGATGGCCTTGTTCCTGTTGTGTTTTTCTTCTCCCCAGGTTTCTTGGAAAGGCAACTGACGTGGGCGTTTTTTACTTGTTTCTAAAACTCTGGGCTTTGTGGGCGGAATACGCTCTAGCCACTACTTGTAAACGTATGCCATGAGTGTGTGTGGCTTGTAAACGTATGCCATGAGTGTGTTGCTTTGCACCCATAGGAATTTCCACAGAAAACCTGTCAGTCACTCATGTTCATGGCTTGGTATGTAAAGTACCAGTCAAAAGCTTGGACACACCTACTCATTCCAGGGTTTTTCTTTGTTTGTACTATTTTCTACATTGTAGAATAATAGTGAAGACATCAACTATGAAATAACACCTATGGAATCATGTAGTAACCAAAAAAAGTGTTAAACAAATCAAATTATATTGGAAAATGTTTTGCAACGGAAAAAGTTTCTACTGGCTAAATTCAGATGAGTCCCTCCCCGTTTCGCTTGCTGCCAGTTGGTTCATAGAGCAAACGGTAAGCAGTTACCGTTGCAGAGCGTTTTTGCAACGGAATCCGACTAATGAATACACCACCACTTGTTGGTCCACTGATTGGCCAGGCCTCCTCTCACTTTAGAGAATTTGCAATAGCATGTCACCCCTCTCCTGGGCTGCATTCCATTCCAAAAAAATCCTTCCCCCAAAATGCTCCCTTTCCATCACATTCAAGGGGGGGGATCCCCAAAATAAGAAGGGGGGGGGGGGGGGGCAGCAAAGGGATGTAAGTGATTGGAGGGAGAAGTTACATTACCTCAGTCCCTCTTTATTTTTTCCTCTGCGCCAGTGTCACGAACCGGCTCAAAGCCCGTAACAAAAAGAGACAACGTGGAAATAAGGAGTAAACTACAGTGCCTTGCGAAAGTATTCGGCCCCCTTGAACTTTGCGACCTTTTGCCATATTTCAGGCTTCAAACATAAAGATATAAAACTGTATTTTTTTGTGAAGAATCAACAACAAGTGGGACACAATCATGAAGTGGAACGACATTTATTGGATATTTCAAACCTTTTTAACATCAAAAACTGAAAAATTGGGCGTGCAAAATTATTTAGCCCCCTTAAGTTAATACTTTGTAGCGCCACCTTTTGCTGCGATTACAGCTGTAAGTCGCTTGGGGTATGTCTCTATCAGTTTTGCACATCGAGAGACTGACATTTTTTCCCATTCCTCCTTGCAAAACAGCTCGAGCTCAGTGAGGTTGGATTCAGAGCATTTGTGAACAGCAGTTTTCAGTTCTTTCCACAGATTCTCGATTGGATTCAGGTCTGGACTTTGACCTGGATATGTTTATTTTTTAACCATTCCGTTGTAGATTTTGCTTTATGTTTTGGATCATTGTCTTGTTGAAAGACAAATCTCCGTCCCAGTCTCAGGTCTTTTGCAGACTCCATCAGGTTTTCTTCCAGAATGGTCCTGTGTTTGGCTCCATCCATCTTCCCATCAATTTTAACCATCTTCCCTGTCCCTGCTGAAGAAAAGCAGGCCCAAACCATGATGCTGCCACCACCATGTTTGACAGTGGGGATGGTGTGTTCAGGGTGATGAGCTGTGTTGCTTTTACGCCAAACATAATGTTTTGCATTGTTGCCAAAAAGTTCAATTTTGGTTTCATCTGACCAGAGCACCTTCTTCCACATGTTTGGTGTGTCTCCCAGGTGGCTTGTGGCAAACTTTAAACAACATTTTTTATGGATATCTTTAAGAAATGGCTTTCTTCTTGCCACTCTTCCATAATGGCCAGATTTGTGCAATATACGACTGATTGTTGTCCTATGGATAGAGTCTCCCACCTCAGCTGTAGATCTCTGCAGTTCATCCAGAGTGATCATGGGCCTCTGGGCTGCATCTCTGATCAGTCTTCTCCTTGTATGAGCTGAAAGTTTAGAGGGATGGCCAGGTCTTGGTAGATTTGCAGTGGTCTGATACTCCTTCCATTTCAATATTATCGCTTGCACAGTGCTCCTTGGGATGTTTAAAGCTTGGGAAATCTTTTTGTATCCAAATCCGGCTTTAAACTTCTTCACAACAGTATCTCGGACCTGCCTGGTGTGTTCCTTGTTGTCCATGATGCTCTCTGCGCTTTTAACGGACCTCTGAGACTATCACAGTGCAGGTGCATTTATACGGAGACTTGATTACACACAGGTGGATTGTATTTATCATCATTAGTCATTTAGGTCAACATTGGATCATTCAGAGATCCTCACTGAACTTCTGGAGAGAGTTTGCTGCACTGAAAGTAAAGGGGCTGAATAATTTTGCATGCCCAATTTTTCAGTTTTTGATTTGTTAAAAAAGTTTGAAATATCCAATAAATGTCGTTCCATTTCATGATTGTGTCCCACTTGTTGTTGATTCTTCACAAAAAAATACAGTTTTATATCTTTATGTTTGAAGCCTGAAATGTGGCAAAAGGTCGCAAAGTTCAAGGGGGCCGAATACTTTCGCAAGGCACTGTAAGTACAATATACAATGGTGTGTGTAAGTGAGTATTTTGCATGCATGAATGTGGTGTTGAAGGGTGCCAAAGCAAACAACCAAAAGGCCACCAAGATACACAACAAAATCTAGAAAGGTGTCTGCATGGAGAGAGTCTCTTCCATGAATGGGGAAGTGGTGTATTTATCCTGGGAGACACCGGGCCCAGGTGTGTCTGCATGGAGAGAGTCTCTTCCATGAATGTGGAAGTGGTGTATTTATCCTGGGACACACCTGGCCCAGGTGTTTCCCATGTAGCTGACGACCCTCCCAACTCCGCCCACCGGCGTCCTAATAAGGAAACAAGAGCAAAGAGAGAATACGGCAGACAGAGTGGGAGGGTCGTCACACCAGTTAGAAAGTATTTTTCTTTTTTTTGAAGAGCCAAAATTTAAGATCTTTTCAACAAAATCTTTCTTCTCAGATCTGTCATTACTGAGGCTGAGATCAACCTTTTCCCCCCAGGAAAATGTATGGATGTATTTTATTTTACATTTTTGTTGCCTTCTGTCACAGCCAGGCTCTGGCCCAGCTAAACACACGTGATGCATGAGTCATCGCTTAAAGTTTGTGGCTGGTTTATAGTGAACTATAAGTGTACTGTACAGTTGCTTTCCAGATAACTGCCGTGACACCAAGGTCGGCCGGGGCAATCAATAATGTGGCCCATCTATGAGATTGAACATCAATATTATCTTTTCTACCACACCGGAACCACACGCCGACGCCATTCTTTACAGTCAATAGTGATGGATCCTGTGAGATAAGGACATGTGACATATGTCTACAAAACAGTGCACAGCGACTTGCCAAGAATTACCGTAACGTTTTGAGTAGCTGGAATGGCACTTAATAATCACTGCGTTCTTGAGGACATCGTCAAAAAGAGACATTTTGAAAAGTCCTGCTGCAAGAGCTGCTATTCCAATGATGGAGAATACAGAAATCCTTTTTTTAAAGTGGACAATATTAAAGTTTAAAGTGGACAATATTACTATATTACACAACAGGCTACACCATTGGAGTAATGCATGATATTATATGGTTGCTATCGGAAACACCTTTGCATAGCACAGTTATCATCTTTTTTTCTTTTTCCCACTTTGTAACCCTCAAGATGTTTTTTGGTAGCCAGTACACAATTATTCAATGTTTTCTATGATCCTTTCTTTGAAAATATTGGGTACAAGAGATACCTTTTTATATCACCAAAACACTAGGTTGGGTTTTTGTACAAGCCAACAGTAACTCCGTACTCTACATATGAGCTGAACGCTTCAAGAGGAGCGTGTGAGCTGGAGTATCTCCTCTTTTTATCTCAAGGCTTATTGAAGGGAAATTAGATTTTTTACAATGTTGCAGGAACTAGGCCACTGTCTTCATACCGTCCCAATGTGGTAAATGTGTCCGAGGTTTGAGTTACTCTACAGCCTCCACAGATGCTGCCTTAAGACTTGACCCCAAAGACGCACATCATAATAAATTAATCTAATCAATGCCAACGATGGGAGTAAACAGCCCTCAAGATGACCAAGGGATTCCTGTATTAATTTGAATGACATTGTGGCTTCCACTGTAACGTTCACATGACTTGTGACTAATAATTATACAGAACAAAAAATATATAAACGTGACATGTAAAGTGTTGGTCCCATATTTCATTAGCTGAAATAAAAGATCCCAGAAATGTTCCAGATGCACAAGTGGCTTATTTCTCTCAAATTTTGTGCACATTTGTTTACGTCTTTGTTGCTTCTACACCTGCATTGCTTGCTGTTTGGGGTTTTAGGCTGGGTTTCTGTACAGCACTTTGAGATATCAGCTGATGTACGAAGGGCTATATAAATACATTTGATTTGATTTGTTAGTGAGCATTTCCCTTTCGCCAAGATTTATCCCAACTCCCGTCTCCACAGAAGGCCTTTTGGTAGACCGTTATTGTAAATAAGAATTTGTTCTTAACGGACTTGCCCATTGTGCTGGGGACAATAAAAGGCCACTCTAAAATGTGCAGTTTTGTCGTGCCCTCTTCACAACTTGTGCTTGGACCATGTTAGTTTGTTTGATGTGGACGCCAAGGAACTTGCCGCTCTCAACCTGCTCCACTGCAGCCCTATCGATGACAATGGAGGTGTGCTCAGTCCTCGTTTTTCTGTAGTCCACAATCATCTCCTTTGTCTTGATCACGTTGAGGGAGAGGTTGTTGTCCTTGCACCACACGGTCAGGTCACCAGAGCGGTTGCCATAAAGCAGCCTCCAATAATGTTTTAGAGAATTGGTTGAGGCCTTCCAACCGGCCTCCAATAATGACCATTTATTTCAATTGACTGATTTCCTTATGCACTTTATCCCTGTAAAATCCTTCAGATTTTGTTCAGTGTAGTTATTTGTAGTTATTTTTACACAGCAGTAAGCCTTGATGCTTGCAGACAGTCTGATAACGTGTCGAAAGGGGGGCACTGGCCGGTGGGCGGCTTGAACTCTCAGGTAGCGTGACCGTGTTGTGACGTGTTCCCTGGGTTTGTTAACACATGTTTCATTAACAAATGACTTTAACAGACTTGAAATGGAATTGACCCAATCCTGTTAAAGTGAGCTGAAGAGTTTTAATTTACTGCTTGAGTTCTCTGGCACAATGCATTCCTTGGCAAAGGGGAAACACTAAGAATTGTGGTGACTGTGATCGCCTGCCTGAGATAATTAGCCAGTGACTGTGGCAAATTGCTATTTGTTGACATGCGGGTCACATCGTGCGTACAGGAACTGGCATGCTTTGTGAGCTTGATTCCTGCCTGATTCAACCAGTATGAAGGTTACTGCCATAAATCGGGCAAGAAATAACCATTTTTGAAGGGCACTTTAACATTCTATAAGCTTTTCAGACAAAGTGGATCAATGTAACACTGCAACAAAGGAATAACATTTTGTAAATGGGTCATGTAAAATAAGGCAATATTGGGGGTTTCTCAGAATCAAAATTAGAAAGAGAGAATAATGGATTAACTTGTCCAACGCTAGTTAAAGATGGGTTTTATTCTGGTGCTGCTCTGCACATACAAGCTTTTTAGCTAGCTCTGGTCCAACGTTAGTTAAGCCAACTCACTGAAGTTCAAAGACATTCAAAGTTCCTCCATAGAAGCTGCTTGCTCCTCCGTAGGTATAATTCTCTGGGCCTAATTCAGATAATGCATGTCATAAGATGCCCAGTACTTCAAGCCTCCTCCACCCTCTCTTGCTCTCTCCCCACCCTCAAATTTCAGTCGCATCTCGTGCCCTACATTTGTCTGTCCAGTGCATGTAAACAACAAAAAATTACCTGCTCCAGCAAGCTGATCTAGTCACACTGATTGCTTGGTGACGTAATTTAATGTTGCACTAAATGTAAAAAGTGTGTGTATATTTCGAAGGTTGAGAAAGGAACTCAATTCAACAAGAAAAGAAAAGTCCCCTTTTCAGGACCCTGTCTTTCAAAGAAAATGTGAAAAAATCCAAATAACTTCACAGATCTTCACTTGTAAAGGTTTTAAACACTGTTTCCCATGCTTGTTCAATGAACCATAAACAATTCATGAACATGCACCTGTCACAGGTCACAGTTATGGAAACTTAGGACACTAAAGAGGCCTTTCTACTGACACTGGTCTGGGGCGGTGTGTTACAGCATCATCAGACTGAGCTTGTCATTGCAGGCCATCTCAACGCCGTGCATTACAGGGAAGACGTCCTTCTCCCTCATGTGGTACCCTTCCTGCAGGTTCATTCTAGCATGACAATGCCACCAGCCATACCGCTCATTCTGTGCGTGATTTCCTGCAAGACAGGAATGTCAGTGTTCTGCCATGGCCAGCAAAGAGCCTGGATCTCACGTCAGGTGCCTTGGTGGAAGTTGTTGGGTAACATCTGGTGCAGGCCATGAGGAGGAGATGCAGCTGGTGGCCACACCAGATACTGACTGTTACTTTTGATTCCCCCCCCCTCTTTGTTCAGGGACACATTATTCAATTTCTGTTAGTCTCATATGTCTGTGGAACTTGTTCAGTTTGTTCATACAAATATTTACACATGTTAAATTTGCTCAAAAATAGGCGCAGTTGTGAGGATGGTTTCTTTTTTTTGGAGGGGGGGTGAGTTTATATAAACACTTTGTGTTCTAACCAGTTTATCAGAACAATGGAACGGGGGGGGGGGAAATAATGCTTCTGTTCAGAACAAAACGATTGGGAGAATAATTTTGGTTCCAACTCCAGCTTTGTTGTGCCTTACCAACCTTTGTGTGGTAAAGAGAAACTGCATGAACATTTTTTGAATTGCAATAACCAGTGGCTCCTAATGTGAACTTCTGCCTCAAATATGTAGCTATAATATTGTCTATTTTAGTTGGTGTACTTTTGATAACCAATAGCTTTTTTTGTGTTGATACAACAGAGAGACACAACCAATTGTGTAAAACTGCTTTGCTTTATCTTGGCCAGGTCGCAGTTGTAAATGAGAACTTATTCTCAACTGGCCTACCTGGTTAAATAAAGGTATTCTCAACTGGCCTACCTGGTTAAATAAAGGTATTCTCAACTGGCCTACCTGGTTAAATAAAGGTATTCTCAACTGGCCTACCTGGTTAAATAAAGGTGACATAAATAAAAACTTATTCCAAACTTAAGTTCTTTGCTCTCGGCTTTACCTCAGAGGGCTAATACTGTCTGGAGGCCTGCAGGCAACACTGGTTCGATATCCAGTTGGTCACATTGGGGTATGTGGTTTTCCAGCCCTCCAATCTTTCACCATTTGGCCTACTGAGACGCCACGGAGTCTGAGGCAGATTGTGCACAATGCACGTCACAAATAAGACACTCGTACAACTCCAGTCTAAACCACAGCCTATTACATTTTGATAAAGTGGATGACTCAGGCCTTGAATAAGTTACTTTTTTAACGGGCTCGCTGGTGGAAAAACCTCACAGTAAAGTATTTTTTTTATAGATGTTTCTTCTCAACAACAGCCCTCCCACTGAGTGATAATGGCTGAATCCCAAATGGCACCCGATTCCCTTTATAGTGCACTACTTTTTGTTCAGGGTCCATAAGACTCTAGTGAAAAGTAGTGCACTATATAGGGAATAGGGTGCCATTTTTGGGTATGTGTGTGAGTGAGAGATTATACATCCTGCAACCTTTTTTAGGGGAAGCATGGTAATCAGAACCTGCTGTTATGCGTACTGAAGACTGCAGTGGTCCAACAAACATCGCTGTGCAAGACAGAACTACAAGCCACTGCACTAATGAATGAATGAGAGAATATCTACATATTGTGCTGGATTGGCTACAATTCTGGGTACTATTGTTTATTTGACAGTGACCACTTAAAAGGAGTACATTACACCGGTGTTTTAAAAAATAAACATTTCTAGACTATCCCGTCTTAACTGCAGATAGTTTCCGTATCCAATATTTTTGAGCTGTGACATGAAATGCAACTTGTACGAGGAAATGCGAATGCCAGTCAAACTTATCATGTGCTATTTGCTTGTGCAATTGTCATGCAATGCATTCTCCCCATTGTTGACGTTTTTTGGGTTGGTGGCCAACTCTTTGATGGTATGACCCCAACTTTTTAAAGGTTTCTGTTTTTATGTTGTAATTTGTCCATGTTTTTTTAAATTTATTTATGGTACGACGTTAATGAAGAGGACCTGTATTTACAGTCTGAAGACTGCTTATGTGTCCTCCAATATGGGATTGGGGTTTATCTGTGAGGCGGCAGTGCTGCTGTCCTTCATCTGCGATTGGGTCATTCATGATTATTGATGAATATACTATCAATTCCAGTTTCACATTGTTAATATGTGACTGGAACTGACTGACCCTGTTTGTAGCTTCGTTGTCTTTTTATATCTGGTGTGTTTTTATTCTACTTTTTCTTGTTGTTTTTTTAGTATTACATTGTTATTGTTTACTGCATTTTGGGGTTTTCGAGCTTGAAAGAAAGGCATTTCACTGTACTTCTGTAAGACATGTAAAAATAAATGTAAAACTTGAAACTAACTTATAAATGCCTTTTTTAAATGAGTTAAACTGTGGTATCGCATCAGAACTCAAAATAATAAGCATGTCATGGAACTCTGTCTATGAATTTGAACGGTTAGTCCCAACCCCATCCCTGAACTGTTTCCCAACGCAGTGGTGGGGTGGCTACTTGTTAAGTGTTTTTTTTTTTTTTAAGGAGACCTTGTGTGGCCTGATGTAGTTAGGCTATTCAAAATCAATGGGCCTCTCACGTTTTTACCATCTCCAATAAATAGGATACTGTTGCTTTCTACTTCACATCCAATCACAGGATTTGGAGACGGTGCATACAGTGAATGGTTATTAATGCCAGAAATAAAGGTAGTTCTAGTGTGTACAGTGCCTAGTGAAAATCTACACACCCCTTACACATTATTCACATTCTGCTGTCTTTGAATTTAATCTAGAAAAAGGATCACATTTGTTTTTCTACAGAACTACACAACCCCCCCCCCCCCCCCCCCTCCCCAATTTAAAAAAATATAACAAATATTATTGACTGCGTAAGTCTTCACACTCCTTAGGGCAAAATATGGGCATCGTTTTTGTTAATTGCTCAATCTCAGTAAATTTGATTGGGAATCATTGATGGACATAATTTTTTTTTCAAACCATGTCTCTGATATTCAAGCAAATTTTAAGTCAGGACTCCGACTTGACCACTCAGCAACACTCAACACCTCTTGGAAAGCCATTCTGGCGTGTCTTAACCATGAAAATGTGTGTAATTGTCTTGCTGAAAAATAAAGCTATTCCAGGGCTAGGTTTTGAAAATACTTTTCTTTTACGTTATACCCAGGCTTTGCTCCTTTTCATATTTTAATATTTAATATTTAACATATTTTAATCACGACAAACTCCCCGGTCCCTGCTGATGACAAGCATACCCATAACATGATGCCTCACATCAGGGCGTCAGGCTCTCATCACAATATCTCTGCATTCAAATTACCATTGATTTTTTAAATGCAAGTGTTTGTCTGTAGCTTATACCTGCCCATACCAGAATGCCAAGCCACCATGGGGAACTCTGTTCACAACGTTGACATCTGCAAACTGCTCGCCCACACGACGCCATACACGTGGTCGTCACTTAAGGCTGGTTGGATGTACTGCCAAATTCTCTAAAACTACATTGGAGGCTGCTTATGGTAGAGAAATTAACATTTAATTCTAAGGCAACAGCTCTGGTGGACATTCCTGTAGTCAGCATGCCAATTGCATTCTCCCTCAACTTGACTTGAGACATCAGTGGCATTGTGTTGGGTGACAACTGCACTTTTTAGAGAGACCTTTTTAAACGTTTTATTCGTTGATTTCTCGGCTATAACAACAAAAACAGTACAACCCCTCACTCCCTCCCTCTCCCTTCAAACCACCCACCCAACAAGAACAGTACAACCCCTCACTCCCTCCCTCTCCCTTCAAACCACCCACCCAACAAGAACAGTACAACCCCTCACTCCCTCCCTCTCCCTTCAAACCACCCACCCAACAAGGCATCTATAAAAGTAAGTTAAATAGGAAAGAAACAAACAGTAATAGAAACAAACAATGGAAAATAAAAATAAGTTCAATAAATTCTTATCAGCACAAATGACCACTAGAACAGACTGCTTACCAAACGATGCAAGTTGCACAAAGTAAAAGACAGGCTCTCCAGGTATTGTATTAATGGAGACCAGGTTATGTCAAACTTTGTTGGGACCAAAGCACAGAAAGGCGGATTAATGTGGAGTATTATGTCGTATAATCTGGAGATTGTGCCCTTCAGATAAGGGTTAAGATCTAAGCACCTCTGGACTTGACACTTAGTAGGCTCGAGTGGAAATTAAGGGAAATGTTTTTTGGGCAAATCTGTGTATCGAATAAAAATAAGTGGTTATTGGGAATATTATGGTCAACACTCAGAGTATCGAATGAGACTAATGTTTCATCAACAAATAGGTCACAAAATAACATCACACCGTTCCTATGCCAGAACTGGAATGCCAGGTCAATCTGTGACCCTGGGAAGAGATGATTCATGTTAATGGATAGAAGCCGCTTGCATGTTTTAAGGCTAAAGTGATTTTGGAAATGGGACCAGATTTTAAGGGAGTTCTTTAACTAGAGGTCGACCAATTTTATGATTTTTCAACGCCGATACAGATTTTAAAAAAAATATATTTAATTTTTATTTGATTTTATTAAAATAAAATTGTAATAATGACAATTACAACAATACTAAATGAACACTTTTAACTTAATAGAATACAAAATAATATTTTTTTAGTTTAAAATAAATAATGAAACGTGCTCAATTTGGTTTAAATAGGGCAAAGAAATGTTGGAGAAGAAATTAAAAGTGCAATATGTGCCAGGTAAAAAAAATAAAAAGCTAACTTAAATTCCTTGCTCAGAATATATGAAAGCTGGTGGTTCAATATTCCCAGTTAAGAAGTTTTTTTTAGGTTGTAGTTATTATAGGTATTATGACACGTTGACTATTTCTCTCTCTACCATTTTATATTTCATATGCCTTTTGACCTAATCTCAGGAGTTGATAGGCTTGAAGTCATAAACAGGGCTGTGTTTGAAGGAATGCTTCGAGCTTGCTGCTGCATACCACCGCTCTATCATAGACTTAATTATAATAAACACAAACACTAGTCTTTGGTCATTTAATATGGTCATATCCGGAACCTATCATTTCAAAAAGAAAACGTTTATTCTGTCAGTGAAATATGGAGCTGTTCTGTACTTTATCGAATGGGTGGAAACCCGAAGTCTAAATATTGCTGTTACATTTCACAACCTTCAATGTTATGTCACAATTATGTAAAAATTCAGGCAAACTAGTTCGTAATGAGCCAGGTGGCCCAAACTGTTGCATATACCCTGACTCTCCGTGCAATGAACGCAAGAGAAGTGACAATTTCCCAAGTTAATATATATTTGTACCTTTTTATTTAACCAGGTAGGCTAGTTGAGAACAAGTTCTCATTTACAACTGCGACCTGGCCACGATAAAGCAAAGCAGTTCGACACAAACAACAACACAGAGTTACACATGAGATAAACAAACACACAGTAGAAAGTCTATATACATTGTGTGCAAGGGAGGTAAGGCAGTAAATAGGCCATGGTGGCAAAATAATTACAAAATAGGAATTAAACACTGGAGTGATAGATGTGCAGAGGATGAGTGTGCAAGTAGAGATACTGGGGTGCAAAGGAGCAAGATAAAAAAATACGGTATGGGGATGAGGTAGTTGGATAGGCTATTTACAGATGGGCGTGCAGTGAGCTGCTCTGACAGCTGGTGCTTAAAGCTAGTGAGGGAGATATGAGTCTCCAGCTTCAGTGATATTTGCAGTTCGTTCCAGTCATTGGCAGCAAAGAACTGGAAGGAGAGGCGGCCAAAGGAGGAATTGGCTTTGGGGGTAACCAGTGAGATATACCTGCTGGAGCGCCTGCTACGCGTGGGTGCAAAAAATAAGATGGCAACAAAACTGTACAGAACTTAAAAATAAAAAAAATAGAAGTCTCAGCCAAATTGGCTATTCAGTCCTTTGAGCTGAGAAGGTGGGGTGAGCTGAGAAGGTGGGGCTTTACCTAGCAGAGACTTGTAGATGACCTGGAGCCAGTGGGTTTGGCGACGAGTATGAAGTGAGGGCCAGCCAACGAGAGCATACAGGTCGCAGTGGTGGGTAGTATATGGTGCTTTGGTGACAAAATAGATGGCACTGTGATAGACTGCATCCAATTTGTTGAGGAGTGTTGGAGGCTATTTTGTAAATGACATCGCTGAAGTTGAGGATCGGTAGGATGATCAGTTTTACGAGGATATGTTAGGCAGCATGAGTGAAGGATGCTTTGTGTGAAATAGGAAGCCAATTCTAGATTTAACTTTGAATTGGAGATGTTTTATGTGAGTCTGGAAGGAGAGTTTAGTCTAACCAGACACCAAGGTATTTGTAGTTGTCCACATATTTTAAGTCACAACCGTCCAGAGTAGTGATGCAGGTGCCGGCAGCGATCGGTTGAAGAGCATGCATTTAGTTTTACTTGTATTTAAAGAAGGGCCCGAGGTATACCGAATGGTGTCATCTGTGTAGAGGTGGGTCAGAGAATCACCAGCAGCGAGAGCAACATTGATGTATACAGAGAAGAGAGTTGGCCCGAGAATTTAACCCTGTGACACCCCCATAGACTGCCAGAAGTCCAGACAACAGGCTCTCCGATTTGACACCCTGAACTCTCAGAAGTAGTTGGTGAACCAGGCGAGGTAATCATTTGAGAAACCAAGGCTGTTTAGTCTGCCGATAAGAATGTGGTGATTGACCGAGTCGAAAGCCTTGGCCAGGTCGACGAATACGGCTGCACAGTATTGTCTCTTTTCGATGGCGGTTATATCGTTTAGGACGTTGAGCGTGGCTGAGGTGCACCCATGACCAGCTCTGAAACCAGATTGCATAGCGGAGAAGGTACGGTGGGATTTGAAATGGTCGGTAATCTGTTTAATTTAGCTTTCGAAGACTTTAGAAAAGCAGGGTAGGATAGATATAGGTCTGTAGCAGTTTCGGTCAAGAGTGTCCCCCCCTTTGAAGAGGGGGATGACCGCAGCTGCTTTCCAATCTTTGGGAATCTGACAATACAGAAGAGGGGTTGAACAGGCTAGTAATAGGGGTTGCAACAATTTCGGGAGATAATTTCAGAAAGAGAGGGACCAGAAAGTCTAGCCCGTCTGATTTGTGGGGGTCCAGATTTTGCAGCTCTTTCAGAACATCAGCTATCTGGATTTGGATGAAGGAGAAATGGGGGAGGCTTGCTGTGGGGGGTGCAGGGCTGTTGACCGGGGTAGGGGTAGCCAGGTGAATAGCATGGCCAGCCACAGAAAAATGCTTATTGAAATTCTCAATTATAGTGGATTTATCGGTGGTGACAATGTTTCCTAGCCTCAGTGCAGTGGGCAGCTGGGAGGAGTTGCTCTTATTCTCCATGGACTTTACAGCCCCGTAACTTTTTTGAGTTTTTGCAACAGGATGCACATTTCTGCTTGAAAATGCTAGCCTTAGCTTGCCTAACTGCCTGTGTATATTGGTTCTTAACTTCTCTGAAAAGTTGCATATCACGGGGGCAATTCGATGCTAATGCAGAATGCCACAGCATGTTTTTATGCTGGTCAAGGGCAGTGAGGTCTAGAGAGAATCAAGGGCTTTCTGTACAGCACTTTGAGATATCAGCTGATGTACGAAGGGCTATATAAATACATTTGATTTGATTTTGATTTGATATCTGTTCCTGGTTCTACATTTTTTTGAATGGGGCTTGCTTATTTAAGATGGTGAGGAAAACACTTTTTAAGAATAACCAGGCATACTCTACTGACGGGATGAGGTCAATATCCTTCCAGGATACCCGGGCCAGGTCGATTAGAAAGGCCTGCTCGCTGAAGTGTTTTAGGGAGTGTTTGACAGTGATGAGGGGTGGTCGTTTGACCGCAGACCCATTACGGATGCAAACAATGTGGCAGTGATCACTGAGATCTTGGTTGAAGACAGCAGAGGTGTATTTGGAGGGCAAGTTGGTTAGGATGACATCTATGAGGGTGCCCGTGTTTACAGCTTTGGGGTTGTAGCTGGTAGGTTCATTGATCATTTGTGTGATTGAGGGCATCAATCTTCGATTGTAGGATGGACGGGGTGTTAAGCATGTCCCAGTTTAGGTCACCTAGCAGCACGAGCTCTGCAGACAAAGGTATGGTAGGATGTGAATACAGTGGAGGTAAACCTAGGCATTGAGTGATGATGAGAGAGTTATTATCTCTAGAAACATCATTTAAACAGGTGATGTCATCGCATGTGTGGGAGGTGGAACTAAAGGGTTGGATAAAGTATATTGAGCAGGGCTAGAGGCTCTACAGTGAAATAAGACAATATTGCCTGCTAACATTAATTTATTTGTACTAAGTATGCAGGTTTAAAAAAATATTTACTTCTGTGTATTGATTTTAAGAAAGGCGTTGATGTTTATGGTTAGGTACATTCGTGCAACGATTGTTCTTTTTTCGCGAATGTGCTTTTGTTAAATCGTCACCCGTTTGGTGAAGTAGGCTGTGATTCCATGATAAATTAACAGGCACCACATTGATTATATGCAACGCAGGACAAGCTAGTTAACCTAGTACTATCATCAACCATGTGTAGTTTACTAGTGATTATGTGAAGATTGAATGTTTTTTACAAGTTTAATGCTAGCCAGCAATTTACCTTCGCTCCTTGCTGCACTCGTGTAACAGGTGGTCAGCCTGCCACGCAGTTTTCTCGTGGAATGCAATGTAATCGGCATCCAAAAATGCAGAGTTACTGATTTTTGTTATGAAAACTTGAAATCGACCATGCCGAATAATCGGTCGACCTCTATTAACAATGGGGTTCAAAAGGTCAAGGTTCATGGGCATTGGGGAGCACAGGAGCGAGAAGTTGGAAGGCTTGACTGTAACTCCATAATGGCCCAAGTTGGACCAGCCTTGTTTTCAAATGTAGAAACCCAATAAACACATTTTATATATATTTGCTGACCTGTAGTAGTGTAAAAAATTGGGAAAGGCCTAGCCCGCCTGCGAGCTTAGGTCTCTCTAGATAGACCTTTCTCATTTGTGGATTTGACTTATTCCAAATGAAGTTGAAAAATGTAGCTGTAACCAGAGACTCTGGGTTCGCGCCCAGGCTCTGTCGCAACTGGGAGGTCCGTGGGGCAACGCACAATTGGCGTAGCGTCGTCCGGGTTAGGGAGGGTTTGGCCGGTTGGGATATCCTTGTCTCATTGCGCACTAGCGACTCTTGTGGCAGGCCGGGCGCAGTGCACGCTAACCAGGTCGCCAGGTGCACAGTGTTTCCTCTGACACATTGGTGCAGCTGGCTTCCGGGTTGGATGCGCGCTGTGTTAAGAAGCAGTGCGGCTTGGTTGGGTTGTGTTTCAGAGGACGCATGGCGGAGGACGCATGGCTTTCGACCTTCGTCTCTCCCGAGCCCCTACGGGAGTTGTAGCGATGAGACAAGATAGTAACTACTAACAATTGGATACCACGAAAAAGGGGGTAAAAATTTAATATATATTATTTTTTAAAGAAATGTAGCTGTCCAGTTTGAACGTCGACTTTGGCAGAAAAATTTGAATAATTTGGAATAAGTACAAAAACCTTGGCAGTAGTCATCTTAACAGAATTAATGCGACCTAATAATGGAATGGGAAGAGACGACCACCTTATGAAATCCTGCCTAGTGCGCTCCAGGAGTGTTTAGAAGTTGTTTAAACAGAGCTTTAAATGAGTGTGTGACCTTTATCCCCAAATAAGTAAAGACCTGATGCTCTGCCTTAAATGGGAAATTGGCCCAATTCCTTCTGCTAACTGATTCATGGGGAGGAGCACACATTTTGTTTAACTTATAACCAGAGAATGTCCCAAAACCTTGTAGCATGTCCAAGAGAGAGGGTATAAACTCCACAGGGTTAGAGATGTGTAAAAGAAGATTGTCTGCATATAATTATGTTATGTTGCCCTTTAATATTCCCTTAATCCTCTCCTCTGCCCGCAATAGCCATATCAAATAGGAAAGGGGATAGACAGCAACCCTGCCTGGCCCCCCCTGTGGAGAAGGAAGTATCTGTGGTAACATTGTTGGCGTGAACAGAAGCCACTGGGGACGAGTACAAAATCTTAATCCAGGAAAGGAATGACGGGCCAAACTCAAATCATCCCTCTAGTACTGTAAATAGATATTTCCCCTCAACTGGTCGAAAGCCTTTTCGGCATCAAGAGAGATGAGAAACTCTGGCTGTTCAGTGAGCAGAATAAAGAACATGAAATAGACGGTGCATATTATAGAAAGATGACCTACCTGAGAAATCCGGTTTGGTCAGAGTTAATTATATTAGGCATCACTGTCTCTAAATGGCACAAGAGGACTGTAGTGAGAATTTTATAATCGCAGCACAAAAGGCTTATAGGTTGGAATGAGTCACAGTCTCTAAGGGGATTCTTGTCCTTTTTTTTAAGCAAAACCGAAGTAGTCATCTGGGTAAGGGTCTGTGGTAGTTTCTGACTAGAAAGGATTTCCTTGTACATTGAGCTGAGGATAAGGGATAATTTAGAGGAGAATGCTTTAGAAAATTCAATAGGGAAGCCATCAGACCCGGGGGGCTTTACCGCTCTACATGGACTGGATTTCCAGAGTAGCTTCATCTTTCACTCATTGAGACATCCATGTTGGTTGTTCATAAGAATTGAGACAGGGGATGTCTAGAAATGTATGCATACGAGATGTGTCAGGAAGAGCCTCTGGCGAGTAAAGAGCAGAGTAGAATTGCTTAAATTGATTGATTTCTTTGAGATAGGTAGAAGTTAAATCAGCTGCAACACAGATTTCAGGTATGCTGCTCCTTCTAGAAATTCATTTTTTCTTCTAAAAATACATACAAAAGTAATGTCTGCTAGCAGCGGATTGTCGAAGCTGGTGAGATGTTCGTAGAATTTTTACCTCGACATAAACAGAAGCTGCTCCGTTTGTTTGGTGGAAAGATTGTCAAATTCCAGATTGGTGGTAGCAGTCTATCTTTGTAGAGTTAAGGAGTCAGAAAACAGGCATATCTGTTGTCCACATCTAGAATGAGTTGCGATAGCTCCGATAAGCGTTTGGCACGTTGTTTGTCATGTATGAAATAATTTGGCCCCTTAGATATACTTTTAACGAGTCCCACACAGTAGAGTGAGACACCTCAGGGGTACAGTTGATCTGTAAAAAGACATCAATGTGAGTTGATATGTATTTTTTTTAAAGGCACTACAGGATAGTAGTAGTGGGTCAAGTCACCATGCGCATTGTGACACAGTACTGTCTGGAAAGAGGATATCTAGCTGGACAGGGCTATGGTCTGAGATAACAATGCTGTGATATTGGCTATTAGTTACAAAAGGAAGAATGATCTTGTCCAGCAGGAACAAGTCAATCCTAGAGTATGAGCGGTGGACTGGAGGAAACAAGTCAATCCTAGAGTATGAGCGGTGGACTGGAGGAAACAAGTCAATCCTAGAGTATGAGCGGTGGACTGGAGGAAACAAGTCAATCCTAGAGTATGAGCGGTGGACTGGAGGAAACAAGTCAATCCTAGAGTATGATTGGTGGACTGGAGGAAACAAGTCAATCCTAGAGTATGATTGGTGGACTGGACGAAACAAGTCAATCCTAGAGTATGAGCGGTGGACTGGAGGAAACAAGTCAATCCTAGAGTATGAGCGGTGGACTGGAGGAAACAAGTCAATCCTAGAGTATGATTGGTGCACTGGAGGAAACAAGTCAATCCTAGAGTATGATTGGTGGACTGGAGGAAACAAGTCAATCGTAGAGTATGATTGGTGGACTGGAGGAAACAAAGGGAGTACTGTTTAGCAGTGGGATAGCTCCTCCTCCATGGAACAGACAAATTATAGGATTCTAGAAATGAGTTGATTACTGCGCCTGATTTTGAAATTACATTGTTGGGCTTCGGTCTGGATCTGTCTAGACTTGGATGCAATACACAATTGAAATCTCCACCCAATGTCAAATGATGAGAGTTAAGGTCAGAAAGTGTTGCGATGAGCAGAGAAATTGAGCGTCATCCCAATTAGGACCATAGAGGTTAGCCTAGAATAACCTGTGTGCTAAACAATTTCCCCATCACCATCTGCCATCTGCTTTTTTTCTGATAAGGATGGCTGCCCCTCTGGCCTTAGTAACAAAGTTGGAGTGAAATATTTGGTCTACCCATCCTCTCTTTAGTTTGTCATGGTCTCTGGACCGGAGATGGGTCTCTTGGAGAAAAACAACGAACGGATTTAAGGACTTAAGATGAGCATACACTCGACTACGCTTCACCACCTGGTTCATTCCTTTCATGATCCAGCTGATACAGCTTGTGGCGCCTAGAGTATGTGAATTAGGCATAGTAATCAGAAATGAATGTAAGTACGATCTCATGGCCAGTGTGCTGAAAGGTCAGAGTAATAAAGAAAAGAAAAAAAAAACGGCTAAAAACAACAAAATAGCCAGAAAACCTTGGACCCCTATGCTGGTCTTCCCCCTGTTGGAAGGCTGCATCTCCTAGACTAGAGCAAAATGCTACCATGTTAAACTGAACCTCTTCTTCATGACTATCACCGTGTAGTCTGGATAAATGTGAATATTCTGGCCATAGTAGGTGATGGGAGCCTCTCACGTTGCCTTAGGGAAGACCTCCTCCTCCTGAAGGTAGTGGAATTTAACTACTATGGTTCTGGGCGGCTCCCCATTCTTTGGTGCAGACTGTATGCTTCTGTACTCCCTGTCAAGGTTGGGGGTGTAATCGAGGCCTAGAATTTCCTGTAGCAGTTTAGCTATGGACAGGGTAGGCTGCATTCCGCCTACGGTCTCGAGTCCCTCTCTCCCGCCGAAAATGCGACAGTTCCCCTGCCACTGTCTGTTCTCGAGGTCCTCAACCTTGGAAGTGAGTTTGACGACATCTGATGATAGCCGAGTGACTTGCTCTTCCAGTGTCACCACTTTGTCGGAGTAAATATTTGTGCCATATTCCAGACTATTCAGACGGGTGTCATGTCTTGTCAAGTCTTCGTTAACGGAGTCGATCTTTATGTATACCTCGGTGGCGAGAATAGGTATTTGTGTGGATAGTGACTCCACCTTATCCATCACAGTCTGTTCAGATTTAATGATAGCCGCCATTACCATATCTAGGTCGGGAAACAGAGTCCGTGTCAGGTGAGCCCGCGGCCATTGTTGTCTCGACATTTATGATTAAAAGACAAAAAAAATCTGGAAAAAAATCAAGATTAGTAAATTGGGTTTGATTCCATATTAAATGTTACAAAATTAACACGGTGGGGGAGGTGTTGGTCAAGTATTAATAGTAAATTGTTCGTCTTCACGTGTTGCTGCTCCCCAGTATTTATTTTCTGTGTTATTTCTTACATTATTAGCCCAGAATTATTTTGGGTGTTATTACATACAGCTGGAAAGAACTCTTGGATATCAGAGCGGCGGTAACCCACCAGTAGTATGACCAGGAATACGACTTTCCTGAATTGGATCCTTTGTTCGTACCCCCCAGGGCAATTGATTCTAGAGGCTGATCCAAAACATAGCCGGCGGAGAAGAGGTATTTGGAGTGGACTTCTAGTCCGACTCAGGAGGCGTGCCTACCACCCACTGCTTCCGAGTATATTACTCGCTAATGTTCAGTCTTTGGATAATAAAGTTGATGAGCTCAGGGTGAGGATCTCCTTCCAGAGAGACATCAGGGATTGTGATGTATTCTGTTTCACGGAAACATGGCTCTCAAAATATACTGTCTGAGTCTGTCCAACCAGTTGGGTTCTCAGTTCATCAAGCAGATGGGAATAAAGATCTCTACGGGTAGAAGGGCTGGCGTGTATGTTTCATGATTAACTACTTATGGTGTGATTGTGAATACCTCACAATCAAATGCCATCCGTATTACCGCCCAAGAGCATTCTCTTCGGTTATAGTCACAGCCGTGTATAAGCCAATACCACAACGGCCTCTCAAATAACTACACTGGACTGGAAACCACATATCCTTAGGCCGCATTTATTGTAGCAGGGAATTTTAACAAAGCTAAAATGAGGAAATCGCTACCGAGTACTCTCATCACATTGACTGTAGCACTTGCTCTGAGAACATTGGACAACTGCTACTCAAATGCCTACAAGGCCCTCCCCTGCCCTCCCTTCGGTATGTCTTATCACGACTCCATTTTGCTCCTCCCTTCCTATAGGCAGAAACTCATACAGGAAGTACCCGAGCTACGGTCTATTCAACGCTGGTCTGACCAATCGGAGTCCATGCTTCAAGATTGTTTTGATCATGCGGACTGGGATATGTTCCGGGTAGCCTCTGAGAATAACATTCCGGAGTACACCGATACGGTGACTGAGTTTATCAGGAAATGTATTGTTGTACCCACTGACTTTTAACCTACCCAAACCAGAAACCATGGATAGATGGCAGCATTCGCGCAAAACTGAAAGCTCAAACCACTGCATTTAGCCATGGCAAGGTGACTGGGAATAATATTATAATATATATTTTTAAACAGTGTAGTTATTCCCTCCCGTAAGCAATCAAACAGGCAAAACATCAGTACAGAGACAAAGTGGAGACGCAATTCAACGACTCAGACACGTATGTGGCAGGGTCTACAGACAATCACGGACTACAAAGGGAGTCCGCGATGTCTTGCTTCCGGATAAGCTAAACACATTTTTGCCCACTTTGAGTATAACACAGTGCCACCGACGCGGCCAGCTACCAAGGACTGTGGGTTCTCCTTCGTGGCCGACGTCAATAAGACATTTAATCGCGATAACCCTCGCTGGGGAAGCCACGTCCTCAGAGTATGCGCAAACCAGCTGGCTGGAGTGTTTACAGGCATATTCAATCTCTCCCTATCCCAGTCTGCTCTCCCCACATGCTTCAAGATGTCCACCACTGTTCCTCTACCCAAGAAAGCAAAGGTAGCTGAACTAAATGACTATCGACCCGTAGCACTCACTTCTGTCATCACAAAGTGCTTTGAGAGACTAGTCAAGGATCATATCACCTCTACCTTAACTGACACCCTAGACCCACTTCAACTTGCTTACCACTCCAGTAGATCCACAGACGATGCAATCACACTGCACACTGCCCTATCCCATCTGGGCAAGAGGAAAACCTATGTAAGAATGCTGTTCATTGACTATAGCTCAGGATTCAACACCATAGTACCCTCCATGCTCATCGTTAAACTCGGAGCCCTGGGTCTGAACCCCGCTCTGTGCAACTAGGTTCTGGTCTTCCTGACGGGCCACCCCAAGGTGGTGAAGGTATGAAACATCACCTCTGCTCTGCTGATCCTCATCATAGGGGACCCACAAGGGTACGTGCTCAGCCTCCTCCTGTACTCCGTTTACCCATAACCGCGTGGCCACGCACGCCTCCAACGACACAACAGTAGTAGGCCTGATTACAAACAATGATGAGACAGCCTACAGGGAGGAGATGAGGTCCCTGGGAGTGTGGTGCCAGGAAAATAACCTCTCACTCAACATCAACAAAACAAAGGAGCTGATCGTGGACTTCAGGAAACAGCAGAGGGAGCACCCCTATCCACATTGACGGGACCGCAGTGGACAAGGTGGAAAGCTTCAAGTTTCTTGGTAAACATCACTGACAAACTGAAATGGTCCACCCACACAGACAGTGTGGTGAAAAAGGCGTAAGAGCACCTCTTCAACTTTAGGAGGCTGAAGATATTTGACTTGGCATCTAAAACCCTGACAAACTTTTACAGATGCACAATTGAGAGCATCCTGTCGGGATGTATCACCAGCTGGTACGCCAACTACACCGCCTGCAATCACAGGATTCTCCAAAGGGTGGTGCGGTCTTTCCCAACGCATCACTGGAAGCAAACTACTTGCCCTCCAGGACCCCTACAGGAAGTCATTGACTTGTCACAGGAAGGCCAAAAATATCAACCCGAGCCACTGCCTGTTCACCCCGCTATCATCCAGAAGGCGAGGTCAGTACAGGTGCATCAAAGCTGGGACCGAGAGACTGAAAAACAGATTATATCTCAAGGCCATCAGACTGTTAAATAGCCATCACTAGCATCTTAGAGGCTGCTGCCCTATATACATAGACTTGAAATCACTGGCCACTTTAATGTTTACATTTTTTTAATTAAACCCCATATTTTGCATTACTCATCTCACATGTATATGCTGCATTCTATTCATTGCTCATCCAAATATTGATATATTCTTAATTCCTTTACGTTAGATTTGTGTGTATTGTTAGATATTACTGCACTGTTGGAGCTAGAAACACAAGCATTTCGCTACACCCACAATAACATCTGCTAAACATGCGTATGTGACCAATAACATTTGATTTGTAATGATGATCATTCTGTTTTAATCAGCTTCTTGATATGCAACACCTGCCAGGTGGATGTATTACCTTGGTAAAGGAGAAATGCTCACTAACAGGGATGTAAACAAATTTGTACACAACATTTTAGAGAAATAAGCCACTTGTGTGTATGGAACATTTCTGGGATCTTTTATTTCAGCTCATGAAACATGGGACCAGCACTTGTTTGTGTTTTTTTGTTAATAAGAGAACATGTTCCAATTTACAATCAATTCTTTCACTTTGTAAATGTGGGGTAGGTTGTTGTAGATCATTAGAACATGCACATTTATTCCCTTATGTAGATTATGTTTTAAGACAGAAAATGTTAAGACTATGCAAGGGGTGTGTAGACTTTCACTAGCGACTATCTTACTTGTGTTGACCCCGTTTTACTCTCCAGACAGGATAGCGTGCAGTCAGTTTGGAACGGGATCATTTCCTTTTGATCCCTTACAGCGTGAGTCCGAAGATCATTGACTTATTCAATTTAGACTCATTTACGCAAATAGAACTAATGTAAATGTGTGGGGTTTTTTTTCCTAACATGTTCTTATACTGTCCTTTGCAACTCCCTGTCAGGTGTGGTAGATGGTTCAGTTGTTCAACGACCAGACATATTTTGGGGATACTTGAGTCATACACTGTGTACAAAACGTCAGGAACACCTGCTCTTTCCATGACGTAGCTTTCATTACAACCGGTCAGTCAATGATTACTGATGGATGTCACTAGTTAAATCCACTTCAATCAGTGTAGATGAGGTGTGTTCCTAAGGTGTTCCTTATGTTTTGTACACTCAGTGTCTATTCTAGAACATATTGGAAGGTGTAAACAATGTTTGTTCATTTTTAAATGGTCCAAGTTTTGCTTCTGTACCTCTAAAATGAACCACTATAACATGCAGCACAAATCCAGGGTTCATTTGAATACTTCTAAGAAATCCTAATTTTCTTTGAAGTAATCACTGATCTGACATGTCTGGATTGGTGAAAAGCGTTCACCTATTCAATTGTTTTGTATCACTGATTGCCTCAAGGAGGGGAAGAAGGAGGGAAGCATTATACATTTCTTTGTCTGACTTTTGTTGAACAGATGGAGGGTGACAGTAGGCCAGATTCTAACCTATGCCAACACTGGAGACCGGCTTTACCCCTAGAGCAGCCAGGCCACGGAGGGAAGCATTTTAACAGTTTCGAAGAGGGCTGACTAATACTTTGGACCTACGCTTTCCTCTGTTTTTGTAGGTGAGTCAGGGGAATGTCCCGGGCATCGAGACTGCCTCACTGGCCATGGACACAGAGGAGGGGGTGGAGGTGGTGTGGAACGAAGTGCAGTTCTCCGATAAGAAGGTCTTCAAATCTCACGAGGTATCTTTTTAATAATCCTGTCCTGATTTTTTTATGTATTACCCCCCCCATTTTTTTAAAGGCAGAATCTGGTACAAAAAAAAAAAGAGAAGAAAAAGAAGTTTGACCCGGCAGGACTAGGAAGGTAGATATTGTTGTCGTGTGTGTCAAAGAATGATGTTGATAACCGGCTTTGAGAGCTCATGGGGCGGGCAGGTAGCCAAGTGGTTAGAGCATTGGACCAGTAACCGGAAGGTTGTGCGATCAAATCCCCGAGCTGACAAGAAGTTTGTCATTCTGAACAGGGCAGTTAACCCACTGTTCCAAAGCCATCATTGTAAATAAGAATGTGTTATTTAACTTTATTTAACTCGCCTAGTTAAATAAAGATAGTAAAACCATTTCAGAAGTGTGGGTCTTCATGGTTGTTTGTCTTGCAGGATCGAATGAGGGAGATGTTTGAGAGCCTGATGCATGTCGATCACCCCAACATTGTCAAGTTCCATAAGTACTGGCTGGACACCAGGGAGAGTCGGGCGAGGGTGAGGGACATGAGCACACATGACCTTGGTCTCTCTCACACACACACACACACACACACACACAGGTAACCAGTACATACTGTACACAGGAACAAACTGTCAGCATCTGGGAGAAGTAATTACCCTCCTTTTTTTTTTAAGTCCATTCAAAACGGCTTGTGAATTTCAATGACTATAGTATATGGATATATAATTTTACACCTTTTCGGATAAACAAGTTTTTCCAAGAACACTGATGCCCCTCCCCCTTCCATTCATTATATCTCCATGTCTATCTCCGAACTCAGGTGATCTTCATCACAGAGTACATGTCATCAGGCAGTCTAAAGCAGTTCTTAAAGAAAACAAAGAAAAACCACAAGACCATGAATGTCAAGGTGAGTCCATTCCATAGAGAATGATAGAGGCCCCTAATGACCAAAAGGCTGAGGGCTTCCACCATTTTAAAGTAGTCAAGTGGGTGGGTAATTCCTATGGGTAGCCTGAATGGCGTTACTCATGCTGTCAGATCTATCATCTCTATGGTCCATTCCCACTCGTCTTCCTCCTCCTTCATCAAACCTCAACTGGGAATAGCGCCATCTAGTGTTTGGCTTTAAAACTACCACAACATATAGGATTTAGAACGTTTCTCGTAGTCACTTATCCTGTGTTTGTCTCTGGACGGATTCCAGACCACCCGCAAAGCAGTCGCGCTGCACATACTAACAGATTCAAATGCTCTGCAGCAGGGCATCAGATTGCACCAGTAGGTTAAACACCTATCCAGATGGTGTAAGATTTTGTAGACGGCCACTGTTTATGTATCTATTTAAGTCATTCGGTAAAACTGTTTCTCTGCTTTGCGTGTGGTCGGTTTTTAGGCATGGAAGCGATGGTGCACTCAGATTCTGTCAGCTCTGAGGTAAGAAACCCGGCACCATTCAACCTGTCAACAAATGTGAATTTTGCTTGAAATAAACCAACTCTAGAAATCTTCTAGTCAAATTGTGGTTCAAATCTAGTTAAAATGACGTAGACTTTTTTTAAAAATTTTAACCAAAAGTTCAACTACAATTCAGATGACAGTGATAGAATATTGGTTTTGTATATTTTGTGTGAACTCTATTTATTCAGTGATATATCTAAATGATAGTGTTGGAAAAAGTACATGCTTGAGTAAAAGTAAAGACACCTTAATAGAAAATGACTCAAAAGTGAAAGTCACCCAGTAAAATCCTACTTAAGTTTTTTTTTTAAATTTAAAAAGTATTTGGTTTTAAATATACTTAAGTGTAAATCATTTCAAATTCCTTATTAAGCAAACCAGATGTGTTTTTAAAATGTACTGTTAGCCAGGGGCACACTCCAACACTCATACATAATTTTCAAACAAAACATTTATTTAGTGAGTCCACCAGATCAGATGCCGTAGGGATGACCAGGGATTTTCTCTTTAAGTGAGTGAATTAGACCATTTTCCTGTCCAGCTAAGCATTCAAAGGGAAATTGTATGGAGTAAAAAAGTACATTATTTTCCTCAGGAATGTAGTGAAGTAAAAGTAGTAAAAAATATCAAAGGTAAAGTACAGATAGATACCTGAAACTACTTAAGTAAAAATACTTAAAATACTTAAGTAGTACTTAAAGTACTTATAATAAAATAAATCAATTAAACTTAAGTACTTTAAACCAGCATGTTTAACTGCCTGACTGCCATGTTTCTTAAATTGTATTATATTTAACTACTATAAATAAGCAACTTTAACATCAAGCTGAACGATGTGAAACTGCTTCTCCTGTAGAAGATTTATGAAGTAGATTATACAGAGCACATGACAAGACATAATATATTACTGACATTTGATTTTAACACAGGACAGAAATCACACGCACCAAAAAGGTTCGCTTTTTTTAATATGAATGCGAATTTATATCCTTAGTTATCTGCATTCCTGCCACCCGCCCATAGTCCATGGTAACTTGACGTGTGACACCATCTTTATCCAGCACAACGGACTCATCAAGATCGGCTCGGGTATGTGGTCTACAGGGCAAGGAGGGGGGGGAAGAGAGTACCAGTACTCCACCGTTTTCCCTGACGCTAGTTGGATTTAAATCATAGGAAATGCTATGCTTTTAAAACCGTCAGAGGTAGTGCACAAGTGGACATTTGCAGGGAAAAGATTGGAAAATTACAACGCGGGTGTTTATCTAATCACCAAAAAACAAAGAACAATGGTAATAAGACACTGCTGTTACTGATGTACCCCTCTAACAGACCTACAGTGATATCACATTCTATTAAGTTGAATGGGGATTACAGTACCAGTCAAAAGTTTGGATACCTACTCATTCAAGGGTCTTTCTTTTCTTTTTACTAGTTTCTACATTGTAGAATAATAGTGAAGACATCAAAACTATAAAATAACACATGGAATCATGTAGTATCCCAAAAAAGTGTTCAACAAATCAAAATATATTTTCGATTCTTCAAAGTAGCCACCCTTTGGCTCATCAGACCAAAGGACAGATTTCCACCAGTCTGTCCATTGCTCCTGTTTCTTGTCCTTTTGGTAGTAGTTTCTTTGTAGCAGTTCGAAAAGTCTCCTCTAAACAGTTGATGGTGAAATGTGTCTTGAACTCTGAAGCATTTATTTGGTATTTGGGCTGCAATTTCTGAAGCTGGCAACTAATGAACTTATCCTCTGCAGCAGAGGTAACTCTGGGTAACTTCTTTCCTGTGGTCAGTCCCCATGAGAGCCAGTTTCAACAGGTTGCTTGTTGATTTTTGCGACTGCATTTGAAGAAACTTTCAAAGTTCCTGAAGTAAAGTATTGATGGACTGTCGTTTGTCTTTACTTATTTGAGCTGTTCTTTCTCTGTTTATTTAAAATGTTCTTGCCATAATATGGACTTGGTGTTTTACCAAATTGTTCTGTCTTCTGTATACCACCCCTACCTTGTCACAACACAACTGATTGGCTCAAATACATTAAGAAAGAAAGATATTCCACAAACTAACTAATTGAAATGCATTCCAGGTGACTACCTCATGAAGCTGGTTTAGAGAATGCCAAGAGTGTGCAAAGCTGTCATCAAGGCAAAGGGTGGCTGGATACTTTGAAGAATCTTATAAAAATATAATTTGACTTGTTTAACACTTTATTTTTTGGTTACTAGATTATTTCATAGTTTTGATGTCTTTACTTTTATTCTATGTTGTAAAAAAAAACTAAGAAAAACCCTTGAATGAGTAGGTGTGTCCAAACTTTTGACTGGTACTGTATATAATTGAATAAATACCTAACTTTTCCCCAGTTTTTCCTCTTTGGGACATGATCATTTGTTTGAATTCTCAGTGTCTTTCTGTTTTGTTTACAGTGTGGCATAGGCTGTTTGTCAATGGTAAGAATCCTATTTGTCACTGTTGTTTGTTTTCCCCCCTTCTAGTCTACAATCCAACTACTAATTTAGGAACTAAGTTCTGTTGTGGTTTATGTTCTCAAGACTGCCATTCACTTGGTCAAAAAAACCTCTGTTTTTTTAGATAACCTGTTGAAGAGTAATTGTGAATATAATCTGTTTTTGAGAGTGTGAATGAGATGGAGACTTATTTTTTTACTCTGGTCTGTTTGTCCCTTTCTTAGTTTTCCCAGAGGCGATCTACGGAAATGTGCAGCATCATCGGGATGATGAAACGAACCAGCACTATTTTGCTCCTGAATACGGCTGTAAGTGTCTATCTCCCATCTTTTTTACTCTCCCTTTAACTCCATCTACTCCCCATGCATTTGATGTAGCTCTTATTTTGGCTCGTGTGCATGAACAATACTCCACCACCTATTCTGCCTTTCTCTTATGATAATTTAGTTAACTTTAATAGCAAATTAAGGGCAACCATTGATGCCATAGCTCCAGTAAAGTTGAAAAAGGCCACATCCAAAGGGAGAGCCCCTTGGAGTGAGAAATAATAAATGAAAGAGAAATTGCAGAAAGGCAGAGCGGAAGTGGAGAAAGGCAGGTGCAGGTCCATTGTGATATTCTGAGAGAGCAACTTGACATATTTAACAAGGCAATTATGAATGCCAGACGGGCTAATTTTTCTAACATGATCACTATTAATCAGAGTAATTTGTGAGTGCTCTTCTCCACCATTGATGGCCTGATAAATCCTACACCTGCAAACCTATGTGACCTTTCCTCCACATCTAAATGAGTTTGCAGCATATTTCAGAGAGAAGATACCCAGCCTAATGTTGGTTATCAGTAAAGCAAGACCTGATGAGAAGGCACTATGGATTTATTTCCCCTGGTTGACACAGACATGCTCAGGAAAGTGATATCACAACTTAAGCCTCGATCCTATCCTCAACACCTTCAAAACAGTTTTTAATAGTGTATCTGAAGAAATGCAAGCTATTGTTAACCACTCTCTGTTCATAGCAGTTTTTAGTGCAGTGGGGAGAGTGCCTATGTTAAAAACCGTTCTGAAGAAAAGTAATCTGTACTGAACCAAAATATTAGCCCAACATTCAACAATTTCAACGATTTTATTGAGTTACACTTCATATAAGGAAATCGGTCAATTGAAATAAATGAATTAGGCCCTAATCTATGGATTAGACATGGGGCACAGCCATGGTTGGGCCTGGGAGAGCATAGGCCCACCCACTTGGGAGCCAGAACCAGCCAATCCGAATGAGTTTTTCCCCACAAAAGGGCTTTATTACAGACGGATATACTCCTCAGTTTCATCAGCTGTCTGGGTGACTGGTCTCAGTCGATCTCACAGGCATCGGAACGCAGAGCTTTCAAAACATGAGTCACTTCCGGGTTGGATTTTTCTCAGGCTTTCGCCTGCAATATCAGTTCTGTTATACTCACAGACAATATTTTTACAGTTTTGGAAACTTTAGTGTTTTCTATCCTAAGCTGTCAATTATATGCATATTCTAGCATCTGGTCCTGACAAAATAGCCTGTTTACTCTGGGAACGTTATTTTTCCAAACATGAAAATACTGCCCCCTAGTTACAAGAAGGTAAGAAGCCGGATGTGAAGGTCCCAGGCTAGTGTCGTTACACGTGGTCTGCGATTGTAAGGCCTGCCAAACTGTCAAATTCTCTAAAACAACATTGGAGGCGGCTTATGGTAGAGAAATTAACATTCTCTGGCCATAACTCTGTTGGACATTCCTGCAGTCAACATGCCAATTGATTGCTCCCTCAACTTGCGACATCTGTGGTGTTGTGAGGTCCTTTTATTTTCCCCAGCACAAGGTTCACCTGTGTAACAATCATGCTGTTTAATCAGCTTCTTGAAATGCCACACCTGTTAGGTGTATGGATTATCTTGACAAAGGAGAAATGCTTACTAACAGGGATGGAAATTAATGTGCACAATTTGAGAAATAAGCTTTTTGAGTGCAAGGAACATTTCTGGGATCTTTTATTTCAGCTCATGAAACATGGGACCAACACTTAATTTTTTTTTATTTAACTTTTATTTAACTAGGCAAGTCAGTTAAGAAAACATCTTATTTACTTTGGCGGCCTACAACGGCCAAACCCGGACAACACTGGGCCAAATGTGCGCCACTCCTATGGGACTCCCAATCACGGCCGGTTGTGATACAGCCTGGATAAAAACTTTCATGTCGCGTTTTAAAATTTTTGTTCAGTATAGATTCTAACGCTCTTAGCAATTTTCAGCCAATCTCCAACCTTCCATTATTAAGCAAACATCTGGAGAATTTGGTGTTCAAACAGCAGTGTCAATGTAAAAAAAAAAAGTTTACAATTCCCATCTAGTTTTCATGCCCACCACAGCACAGAGACCGCCTTAGTTAAAGTGGTCAATTATCTTTTAGAGCCATCAGACGCCAAACAGCTCTCTGTCCTTGTACTCTTAGATTTAAGTGCTGCATTCGACACTGTTGACCATGATGTCCTTCTGGGCAGACTGTGGAGACGTGTGTTGGCCTCTCCAGTCCAGCTCTAAATTCGTTTAGAACTGGGGGGGGTTTGTCACCCTTGGTGAACAACACTCAGAGAAAATACATTCCACAAGGTTCTATTTCCGGTACTGAGTCCGGTGCTGTTCAGTTAATATATGTTAACTCTTGGCAGCGTTATCAGAAAGCACAGCATTGATTTTCACTGCTACGCATATGTAACACAACTTTACATTTCTGTGTCACCAGAGGATTTTAGCTCCATGGATAAATGATTAGGCTGTATTGGTGATTGTAAATAATTGGGTGGCTCACAACTTCCTCCAGCTAAATTAAGACAAGACCGAGGTACTTATTGTTGGAGCCAAAGCACAGAGGGAGAATCTAGCCACACATTATAATTCATGGGCAAGAAAGATGGTATTTTACATTCTGAGCTAAATTTCTAATCACAATTTAGGATTTTTGACAGCTTTTTACCACCTGAGGAACATTGCCAATGTGCATCTGTTTCTCTCAGGCTGATAGAGACTCATCCATGCTTTTATTACAAGCAGGCTTGACTACTACTGTAATGCTCTCCTGTCTGGTCTACCCAAGAATGCCATTGGTCACCTGCAAAACATACAGAATACTGCAGCGTGGGTACTGACCAAGACCAGACGGAGAGCACACATTACACCGGTTTTAAGGTCTCTGCACTGACTGCCTGTGAGTTTTAGAATACATTTTAAGATTCTTATATTGGATTTTAAATCAATCCACCATTGTGCACCCCAGCACATGTCAGACATGCTTTTAAGTTATGTTCCCACTAGGTCCCTCCGGTCCTCTGTCAATGGCCTTTGAACTATCCCAAAGCCTGGGACCAAAAGGCATGGAGAGGCAGCCTTTAGTTACTATGCCCCCAGCCCTCTGCCAGAGAACCTGAGGGGAACAAGAGGCATGGAGAGGCAGCCTTTAGTTACTATGCCCCCAGCCCTCTGCCAGAGAACCTGAGGGGAACAAGAGGCATGGAGAGGCAGCCTTTAGTTACTATGCCCCCAGCCCTCTGCCAGAGAACCTGAGGGGAACAAGAGGCATGGAGAGGCAGCCTTTAGTTACTATGCCCCCAGCCCTCTGCCAGAGAACCTGAGGGGAACAAGAGGCATGGAGAGGCAGCCTTTAGTTACTATGCCCCCAGCCCCCTGCCAGAGAACCTGAGGGGGGCTGAAACTGTGGACATATTTAAAAGAAAACACACCTCTTTAGCTTTGCTTTTCCTTAGGGTACTTTTTAGTCGTTCAGTTCGTATTATTTGATTTTTTTTCATCATCTATGCTTGTGTAGTAAATATTTACCTTTATTTTTTCCTGTGAAGGGCATTGTGTTGGATTCCATGTCTGAAATGTGCTATATAAAAATATAGCTTGATTTGATATGTCATATTTGATATGCTTTGTTTTGTACCTAGTGTGTGTGTAGTGTACATTGAGCTGTCTTCAAATGTGTGTAATTCAGACAAAGGGGTCTCTAAATAACCTTTTCTCTTTCCTTCTCCCCTTGTCTCTGTCTCACATGCTCTGTGTCTGTCTCTGTCTGTCTCTCTCCTACACTATTCTGCTTTAGTGGCTGAGGATGTTTGCTCTATTGACATCTTCGCCTTTGGCATATGTACCCTGGAGGTAAGACAAAACAACTCGGGGTGAAGTTTCCCCCTGGGTACAGATTTAGGATCAGCGTCTAGGGTGAACTTCACTCTACGCCGACACAAAACACTTTCTCTTGCAGTGTTCCAATAATAAACAACCAAATACCCTTTAGATACACTACATGACCAAAAGTATGTGGACACCTGCTCGTCATCAAACATCTCATTCTAAAATCGCGGGCATTTATGGAGTTGGGTCTTGCTTTTGCTGCTATAACAGCTTCCACTCTTCTGGGAAGGCTTTCCACTAGATGTTGGAACATTGCTGCGGGGACTTACATATCTTCCTGAGAAAGATGCCGCGTCGCGTCCTGAGAAAGATGCCGCACCCTGGGAAAGATGCCGCGTCCTGAGAAAGAGGCCGCGCCCTGAGAAAGAGGCCGCGCCCTGAGAAAGAGGCCGCGCCCTGAGAAAGAGGCCGCGCCCTGAGAAAGAGGCCGCGCCCTGAGAAAGAGGCCGCGCCCTGAGAAAGAGGCCGCGCCCTGAGAAAGAGGCCGCGCCCTGAGAAAGAGGCCGCGCCCTGAGAAAGAGGCCGCGCCCTGAGAAAGAGGCCGCGTCCTGAGAAAGAGGCCGCGTCCTGAGAAAGAGGCCGCGCCGCACCCTGAGAAAGATGCCGCACCCTGAGAAAGATGCCGCGTCCTGAGAAAGATGCCGCTCTCTGAGAAAGATGCCGCTCTCTGAGAAAGATGCCGCGCCCTGAGAAAGAGGCCACGCCGCGTCCTGAGAAAGATGCCGCGCTCTGAGAAAGATGCCGCGCCCTGAGAAAGATGCCGCGCTTCTTACCACAGCCGATTAGAAATTGTAATGTATTTTTGTAGCCGTCTATTTACCACCACAAACTGACGCTGGCACTAAGACTGCACTCAAGCAGCTGTATAAGGCAATAAGCAAACAGAAAAATGCTCATCCAGAAGTGGTGCTCCTAGTGGCCAGGGATTAATGCAGGCAAACTTAAATCTGTTTTACCTAATTTCTACCAGCATGTCACATGTGCAACCAGAGGGGGAAAAAACTCTAGACCACCTTTTACTCCTCACACAGACACCAACAAAGCTCTCCCTCGCCCTCCATTTGGAAAATCTGACCATAATTATATCCTCCTGATTCAGGCATACGAGCAAAAACTAAAGCAGGAAGTACCAGTGATTCGCTCAATACGGAAGTGGTCAGATGATGCAGATGCTATACTACAGGACTGTTTTGTTAGCACAGACTGGAATATGTTCTGCGATCCATCCAATGGCATTGAGGAGTATACCACCTCAGTCACCGGCTTCAATAAGTGTATCGACGACGTCGTCCCCTCAGTGACCGTACGTACATATCCCAACCAGAAGCCATGGATTACAGGCAACAACTACACTGAGCTAAAGGCTAGAGCTACTGCTTTCAAGGATTGGGATACTAATCAGGACGCTTATAAGAAGTCCCACTATGCCCTCCGACGAACCATCAAACAGGCAAAGCGTCAATAGAGGACTAAGATTGGATCCTACTATACCGGCTCTGACGCTCATCGACGGGGCAGGGCTTGCAAACGATTACGGACTACAAAGGGAAACCCAGCTGCGAGCTGCCAGTGATGCGAGCCTACCAGATGGACTAAATGCCTTTTTTATGCTCGCTTCGAGGCAAACAGCACTGAAACATGCATGAGAGCACCAGCTGTTCCAGACAACTGTGTGATCACGCTCTCCGTAGCTGATGTAAGACCTTTAAACAGGTCAACATTCAGACGGATTACCAGGACGTGTTTTCAGAGCATGGGTGGATCAACTGGCAAGTGTCTTCACTGACATTTTCAACCTCTCCCTGACTGAGTCTGTAAAACCTATGTTTCAAGCAGACCACCGTAGTCCCTGTGTCCAAGAAAGCGAAGGTATCCTGCCTAAATGACTAACGCTCTGTAGCACTCACGTCTGTAGCCATGAAGTGCTTGGAATGGCTCATGTTAACACCATCATCCCAGAAATCCTAGACCCACTGCAATTTGCATACCGCCCCAAGAGATCCACAGATGACGCAATCTCAATTGCACTTCACACTGCCCTTTCCCATCTGGATAAAAGGAACACCTATGTGAGAATGCTTTTCAATGACTACAGCTCAGCGTCAACATCATAGTGCCCACAAAGCTAATCATTAAGCTCAGGACGCTGGGACTAAACGCCTCCCTCTGCAACTGGATCCGGGACTTCCTGACGGGCTGCCCCCAGGTGGTAAAAGTAGGCAACAACACATCTGCAACGCTGATCCTCAACATGGGGGCCACTCAGGGGTGCGTCCTGATTCCCCTCCTGTACTCCCTGTTCACCCACAACTGTGTGGCCATGCACGACTCCAACGCCATCAAGTTTGCTGGCGACACAACAGTGGTATGCCTGATCACCGACAATGTTGAGACAGCCTATAGCAAGGAGGTCAGAGAGCTGGCAGTGTGGTGTCAGGACAACAAGCTCCTATGGCGGTGCCACGTTGAAAGTCACTGAGCTCTTCCGTAAGGCCATTCTACTGCCAATGTTTAACCATGGAGATTGCATGGCTGTGTGCTCGATTTTATACACCTGTCAGCAACGGTTGTGGCTGAAATAGCTGAATCCACAAATTTGAGGGGTGTCCACATTTTGTGTGTGTGTGTGTGTGTATATATAGTGTATGTCACAGATGTTAATTGAAACCCATATCTATGCTATGTTCAATAGACACGAAACAGGAAAAAACATTCTGATGTTTTACCTGAACTCTTTTTTTTTTGCCTACTGACGCATAATATTAATCACAAATGCAAAATAAGGGTCGTGTTCATTAGGTACCAAACGGAAGAAAACAGACTGAAAGAGGGAGGGACAATCTAGCCTTGGTCATGATAATAAGACCCGCCCATTTAGCTTTCTGTTTTACCGTTGTTGTCCTAATTAACACGACCCAGCACATTTTTGTTTTTGTCCTCCCCAACTTTAGATGGCAGTGTTGGAGATCCAGGCCAACGGGGACACTGTGGTATCCAAAGAAGCTATAACCAACGCCGCCCAGTCTTTAGAGGACCCACTCATAAAGGCAAGTTGCACAGGAGTAGTGGGCATACCTGGCGTGCCTAAAGTTAGGCATTTCCCACAGGGCAAAACCTGGTTGCTTTTCATATGAGTTATTTTATGACTTCATATTTACATATGAATCATATTTACACAAGCGCCATGCTCTACCTACTGAGCCACATGGGACCATATACTGGTTGTATACCAGTGGAGGCTGCTGAGGGGAGGTTGGCTCTTAATAAAGGCTGAAATGGAGTATAATGGCTGGAATGGAGTGAATATAATGGAATCAAACACATGAAAACAACGTGTTTGATTCCATTCCATTTACTCCATTCCGGCCATTATTATGAGCTGCCCTCCCCTCAGAAGCCTCCACTGTTGAATACTGCTTGAATAAGACGTTTTTTTTTGTTAATGGATTTTTTTGGTTGTTAAAAAGACATTAATTAACAACACGTCTAAAAAGACGCTAACAAAACGTATACAACCGGTGTGACCAGATAAAAAACAATAATGACGTCATCTCAACCAGAAAACATCATTAAGGTGCCATGTGCCAAATTTGACCTGCTGGGTTAGTGCTACATTAGCTGGTATATTCTCTTCCACCTTGCAACGCTCACTTATTTCAGCATTTGAACGCGCACAACAGCCTCGGTAAAAATGGTTTGCTTCCGCCAGGATGCCAGCATTATCTCAAAAGTAAATTTAAGAAGACACACTGCCGTAATGCATTCTGGGAAAATTGGGACTAATAACCAATAATGATGGAATATTAGAATCTCCAATTATACATCTCCTAGGGATTAATGGTACTGTAGTGGTAAATGTGTGAAGGAAAGTTGGCAGCTGCTACAATACTATAATACATTGAGTCAAACTGTCGATGTGTCATCTTCGTCAGTCACTGAAAGCCACGGTTCTCTCTAATTCCCATGACACATTTCTTCCTTCCTACCAAGTGATTGTAGTAACTCGGTGAAAGATGACAGGTCGTTTTTATATAAGCACATTGTAGGAAAGATGTCAGCAGCCGTAATGCTATATGTAACGTTACACGCCATCTTTCTTTCAATCACCAGAGGCTATGGCTCCTTCTAAATACCCAGTTCCTTCTAAATACCCAGTTCCTTCTAAATACCCAGCTCCTTCTAAATACCCAGCTCCTTCTAAATACCCAGTTCCTTCTAATTACCCAGTTCCTTCTAATTACCCAGTTCCTTCTAAATACTCAGCTCCTTCTAAATACCCAGCTCCTTCTAAATACCCAGTTCCTTCTAATTACCCAGTTCCTTCTAATTACCCAGTTCCTTCTAAATACCTAGCTCCTTCTAAATACCCAGTTCCTTCTAATTACCCAGTTCCTTCTAATTACCCAGTTCCTTCTAAATACCCAGTTCCTTCTAAATACCCAGTTCCTTCTAAATACCCAGTTCCTTCTAAATACCCAGCTCCTTCTAAATACCCAGTTCCTTCTAATGACCCAGTTCCTTCTAATGACCCAGTTCCTTCTAAATACCCAGTTCCTTCTAAATACCCAGTTCCTTCTAAATACCCAGTTCCTTCTAAATACCCAGTTCCTTCTAATGACCCAGTTCCTTCTAAATACCCAGTTCCTTCTAAATACCCAGTTCCTTCTAAATACCCAGTTCCTTCTAATGACCCAGTTCCTTCTAATGACCCAGTTCCTTCTAATGACCCAGTTCCTTCTAATTACCCAGTTCCTTCTAATTACCCAGTTCCTTCTAAATACCCAGTTCCTTCTAAATACCCAGCTCCTTCTAAATACCCAGCTCCTTCTAAATACCCAGTTCCTTCTAATGACCCAGTTCCTTCTAATGACCCAGTTCCTTCTAATGACCCAGTTCCTTCTAAATACCCAGTTCCTTCTAAATACCCAGTTCCTTCTAATGACCCAGTTCCTTCTAATGACCCAGTTCCTTCTAATGACCCAGTTCCTTCTAATTACCCAGTTCCTTCTAATTACCCAGTTCCTTCTAAATACCCAGTTCCTTCTAAATACCCAGCTCCTTCTAAATACCCAGCTCCTTCTAAATACCCAGTTCCTTCTAATGACCCAGTTCCTTCTAATGACCCAGTTCCTTCTAATGACCCAGTTCCTTCTAATGACCCAGTTCCTTCTAATTACCCAGTTCCTTCTAAATACCCAGCTCCTTCTAAATACCCAGCTCCTTCTAAATACCCAGTTCCTTCTAATGACCCAGTTCCTTCTAATGACCCAGTTCCTTCTAATGACCCAGTTCCTTCTAATGACCCAGTTCCTTCTAAATACCCAGTTCCTTCTAAATACCCAGTTCCTTCTAATTACCCAGTTCCTCTGTAAAAACTCACGTATGATTTTATTAAAGCTCAAACAAAGTTTATTCACCCAAAGGGTCAGACAGCTGAACAGACAAAGACATATACACACAAGTACTGGTATTTAATCCTTTCTCCTATGCCGAGTCTCCTCCTTACACATCTGAACAGCCAATACATCTCTGTTGCTGGACAGAACTTTAGTGATATTATTACTTATTTTCCATTTGCAAATAAATTCATTAAAAGTCCTACAATGTGATTTTCTGGATTTTTTTTCTTCTCATTTTGTCTGTCATAGTTGAAGTGTACCTATGATTAAAATGACAGGCCTCTCATCTTTTTAAGTGGGAGAACTTGCACAATTGGTGGCTGACTAAATACTTTTTTGCCCCACTGTATATATTACACATAGTATAGTGCATTCGGAAAGCCTTATTCTAAAATTGATTTAAATTGGGGGGGTTTTCCCGTCAATCTACACACAATGACCAAGCAAAAACAGATTTAGATTTTTTTCTTCTAATTTATTAAAAATAAGAAACAGAAATATAATTTACATAAGTATTCAGACCCTTTACTCAGGACTTTGTTGACGCACCTTTGGCAGCGATTACAGCCTCAAGTCCTTTTGGGTATGACACAAGCTTGGCACACATGTATTTGGAGTTTCTCCCATTCTTCTCTGCAGATCCTCCCAAGCTCTGTCAGGTTTGAGGGGGGTGCGTTGCTGCACAGCTATTGTCAGGTCTCTCCAGAGATGTTAGATCCTTTTCAAGTCCAGACTCTGGCTGGGCCACTCAAGGACATTCAGAGACTTGTCCTGAAGCCACTCCTGCGTTGTCTTGGCTGTGTGCTTAGGGTCGTTGTCCTGTTAGACTGGGGTGAAGGATCACCTTCCCAGGTCCTGAGTGCTCTGGAGCAGGTTTTCAATAAGGATTTCTCTGTACTTCGCTCCGTTCATCTTTCCCTCGATCCTGACTAGTCTCCCAGTCCCTGCCACTGAAAAAGCATGACGCTGCCACCACCATGCTTCACCGTTGGGATGGTGCCAGGTTTCCTCCAGACATGACGCTGCCACCACCATGCTTCACCGTTGGGATGGTGCCAGGTTTCCTCCAGACATGACACTTGGCATTCAGGCCAAAGAGTATATCTTGGTTTCATCCGACCAGAGAATCTTGTTTCTCATGGTCAGCGAGTATTTAGGTGCCTTTTGGCAAACTCCAAGCTGGCTGTGATGTGCCATTTTTTACTGAGGAGTGGCTTCTGTCTGGCCACTCTACCATAAAGGCCTGATTTGGTGGAGTGTTGCAGAGATGGTTGTCCTTCTGGAAGATTCTCCCATCTCCACAGAGGAATTCTGCAGCTTTGTCAGAGTGACCATCGGGTTCTTGGTCACCTCCCTGACCAAGGCCCTTCTCCCCCGATTGCTCCGTTTGGCCGGACGCCCAGCTCTGGGAAGAGTCTTGGTGGTTCTAAACTTCCATTTAAGAATGATGGAGGCTACTGTGTTCTTGGATCTTCAATGCTGCAGAAATGTTTTGGTACCCTTCCCCAGACCTATGCCTTGACACAATCCTGTCTCGGAGCTCTACAGACAACTGCTTCGACCTCATGGCTTGGTTTTTGCGCTGACATGCACTGTCAGGTGTGTGCCTTTCCAAATCGTGTCCAATCCATTGAGTTTACAACAGGTGGACTCCAATCAAGTTGTCGAAACATCTCATGGATGCTCAATAGAAACAGAATGCACATGAGCTCAATTTTGAGTCTCTGAGCAAAGGGTTTGAATACTTATGTAAAGGTATTTTTAGTTTTTATAAATGTGATTTTTTTTTAACACCTGTTTTTGCTTTGTCATTATGGGGTATTGTGTGTAGATTGATGAGGGGAAAACGTTTATTCAATCAATTTTAGAATAAGGCTGTAACTTAGCAAAATGTAGAAAAAGTGAAAGGGTCTGAATACTTTTCCGAATGCACTGTGTATTTGAAAATCACCACGTTCCACCCAATTCCACCCATGGTAGCAGTAACTCTCCGTGCACCTCCCTTTTCCCTCGTCTGTTACAGGAGTTCACCCAGTCGTGTGTACGCATGGACGCCAAGAAGAGACCCACGGCCCATGACCTGCTGTTTCACAGGGTCCTGTTTGAGGTGCACTCTCTTAAGCTGCTGGCTGCCCACTGCTTTATCAACTATCAGTGTGAGTAATGTCACGTCAGAGGTACATTTAGATTCTTGACACAATTGGTCAGAAAACATCCCCTTTTTTGCCATTTGACCGATCTACCACCAGGTCAAAAAATGTGAACACGAACCCTCCAAGATCCCCCCCCCCCCCCCCCGGAATAAAAAATTACATAAAAATACACTTAATTCCATTCCCCACCCCCAAGAACCCCCCCACCAAGAGAATGAACTAAAGAGAAAAAAGGAAAAGACAGAAGAAAACAGCTAGTGTCCCACCTGGCCAACATCCAGTGAGATTGCAGAGCGCCAAATTCAAATACAGAAATACTCATTATAAAAATTCTGAAAAGATACAACTCTTTTCCATAGGTTTAAAGATTAACTTCTTGTGAATCAAACTAAATAGAGATAAAATTAATCACTTACCTTTAATCTTCATATGGTTGCACTCAGAAGATTAATTTATTCAATAAATGTTCCTTTTGTTCGATAAAGTGTCTCTTTATATCCGAAAACAGGCAGACAAAAAAATCAAAATTGTATCTGTAAAGTTCATAGAAACATGTCAAACGATGTTTATATTCAATCCTCAGGTTGTTTTTAGCCTAAATAATCTATAATATTTCAACCGGACAATAACGTCGTCAATATAAAAGGTAGACAAGAAAGGCACTCTCTCGGTCGTGCACATGAAAAAGCTCTGTGACACGTCAGGGTCCACTCATCCAGACTGGTCTTACTCCCTCATTTTTCAGAACACAACCCTGAAACAATTTCTAAAGACTTGACATCTAGTGGAAGGCATAGGAACTGCAATTTGAGTCCTAAGTCAATGGATAGATACTGTAATGGCATTGAATAGAAAACTACAACAACAACAAAAATCCTACTTCCTGAATGGATTTTCTCAGTTTTTCGCCTGCCAAATCAGTTCTGTTATACTCAGACATTATTGTAACAGTTTTGGAAACTTTAGTGTTTTCTATCAAAATCTACGAATTAAATGCATATCCTATCTTCTGGGCCTGAGTAGAAGGCAGTTACATTTGGGCACGCTTTTCATCCAAAAATCCAAATGCTTTCCCCTACCCTAGAGAAGTTAAAGAAACGTCTCGTTAATCCAACCACTGTGTCCGATTTCAAAAAGGCTTTTCGGCGAAAGCAGAACATATCATTATGTTAGGTCAGCAACTAGTCACAGAAAGCATACAGTCATTTTCCAACCAAAGAGAGCTGTCACAAAAAGCAGAAATATAGATCAAATGAATCACTAAGCTTTGATATTCTTCATCAGATGACACTCCCGGCACAACATGTTACACAATACATGTATGTTTTGTTCGATAAAGTTCATATTTATATCCAAACCTCAGTTTACAACCTCAGTTTACATATGGCTTTGCCTCCAAAACATCCCGTGAATTTGCACAGAGCCACATCAATTTACAGAATGTCAATGTCATTGGACGAATCCTGGACCATATTCCAGTCTGTGCTAGCAAAACAGTCCTGTAGCTTAGCATGGTGCTTCCTGCTTTAATTCTTGCTTGTAAGCAGGAATCAGTGTGCGGCCTTTTAGTGCCAGCATCTGTCTGTGGTGGTATGTAGACAGCTACGAAAATACTGATAGTGTGGTCTACAGCTTATCATGAGATACTCTACCTCAGGCGAGCAAAACCTTGAGACTTCCTTAGATATCGTGCACCAGCTGTTTACATATATGCATAAGCCTCCCCCTGTCTTACCAGACGCTGCTGTTCTATGCACACAGCGTATAACCAGCCAGCTGTATGTTGATGATGTCGTCGTTCAGCCACGACTCTGTGAAGCACAAGATATTAGTTTTTATTAGTAGTTTAACCTCGTAGGTCGGCGATTTTTCTTTTTCTTTTCCAATGATTGCATGAAAGCTAGTAGAACGGAAGGCAGTGGGGGTTTATTTGATTCGCCTACAAATTTTCAGAAGGACTCCTCTTTTTTCCCCCCTCTTATCTTCATGCAAATGACGGATTTGGGCCTGTTCCCAGGAAAGCAGTATGTCGTTCACGTCAGGCTCGTCAGACTCATTAAAGAAAGAAAAAAAAAAAGCTTCTGCCAGTTCATGGTGATTGCTATTCAGATGTCCAGAAGTTATTTTCGGTCATAAGAGACGGTAGCAGCAACATTATGTACAGAATAAGTTACAAACAACGCAAAAAAAAAACACATTTGGTTAGGAGCATGTAAAATGTCAGCCATCTCTGGCGCCATGATAGCTATATATGTGTAACAATAGCTAGCTATGAAAATGACTGATTTAGTTGAGAGAATAACGCATGTTCATGTAGCTATCTTGGTATTTTAACTGTAGACTCTTACCGGTGTATGGATTATGATGATTCACAGCAGACACACTTTCAAAATAATCCTTCCCACTCAGCTTCAACCAGTCCAAAGTGCTTTAGCCACAGAAGACAAAGCTGTGTCGATACCAGCAGCAGTATTCAGGACAAAACTGGTATTGAAAGCTGTAGCTACACTTTGCATGTTGTCCATGATGAAAATATGAGTAAATCCTATGGATCGTTCAAATATCTACGGTAACAGAGAGCATGAAGTGCCATTTGACAGAGAAGACTTGGGTGACAGAACGGACCCTCTTGTGAATGTCCCAGCCCACTCATTATCTCAACCATTCATGATGGCAAGATTTTGTCTAAACAGCTTTGTGATTTCCCATTTGATTTATATTCACAGATTACATATGAGTTTGTTATTACGGCACATAAATTGACATGCTCAAAAAAGCCACTTTGCTAAAAAAAAAGAAAGAAAGAAAAAATGTTCAAATGCCTCTCCTGTGAAGTAGTGACGTCTATCGTACACCCAGCTTTCTGAAACGGTTCACAAATACATTGGGAATCTGGATATTTTTGTCAAAAACAATATTTTAGGTTTTTGTTACTTAGTCCACTGTGAATACAATCCCATATTATTTATTTTATTTTTCAGGTTAGGAGTCCAATATCGCTTTGACACTGTCATGTTAAAGTTGAAGTTCTCTTCTAGAGGTCAATCCAATAAAATAATCTCCATATTAATCACATAACGGTAGTCTTAAATGCATTCCCTCTTTTAACAGATCAGCTTCATGATAACTGCCTTGAAGAGAAGACCAGAACTTTCGACCCCAGTGGTGTGATGGCTGAGATCAAGCATGGGGACCGGCCCGGGGTGGAGATCAAGTAAGGATGGAGAAAAACCCGTCCCCAGGCAGAGACCCCAAGGTCTGTTTGATTGAGGTGATTTGTTGATGTTATTACTCATGCTGTCCCATTTCTCATCGTTTCCTAAAGGTACTCGAATGTTTCGCCGCTAGAACTGGACAAATTTCTGGAGGACGTAAAGTAAGTGTGGGCGTTGGAGGACAGAAAGATTGGATTTAATTTATTTGATCATTAAAAGTAGAAGGCTGCTCCAGCCTGAGATTACATTACATAAAGTACCAGTCAAAGGTTTGGACACCTACTCATTCAAGGATGTTTCTTTATTTTTACTGCCTAGAGTGTGCAAAGCTGTCATCAAGGCAAAGGGTGGCTACTTTGAAGAATCTCAAATATATTTAGATTTGTTTAACACTTTTTTGGTTACTACATGATTCCATATGTGTTATTTCATAGTGTTGATGTCTTCACTATTATTCTACAATGTAGAAAACTGTAAAAATAAAGAAATACCCTGGAATGAGTATGTGTTCTAACCTTTGATTGGTACTATATACAGTTGAAGTCAGAAGTTTACATACACTTAGATTGGAGTCATTAAAACTTGTTTTTCATCCACACCACACGTTTCTTGTTAACAAACTATAGTTTTGGCAAGTCGGTTAGGACATCTACTTTGTGCATGACACAAGTTATTTTTCCAACAATTGTTTACTGACAGATTATTTCACTGTATCACAATTCCAGTGGGTCAGAAGTCTACACACACTAAGTTGACTGTGCCTTTAAACCGCTTGGAACATTTCAGAAACTGATGTCATGGCTTTGACATAATTTGAGTAATTTGGAGGTGTACCTGTGGATGTATTTCAAGGCCTACCTTCAAACTCACTGCCTCTTTGCTTGACATCATGGGAAAATCAAAAGATATCAGCCAAGACCTTAGAAAGATCTCAAAGTCTTCATCCTTGGGAGTAATTTCCAAACACCTGAAGGTACCACGTTCATCTGTACAAACAATAATATGCAAGTATAAACACCATGGGACCACGCAGCCGTCATACCGCTCAGGAAGGAGATGTGTTCTGTCTCCTAGAGATGAACGTACTTTGGTGTAAAAAGTGCAAATCAATCCCAGAACAACAGCAAAGGACCTTGTGAAGATGCTAGAGGAAACGGGTACAAAAGTATCTATATCCACAGTAAAACAAGTCCTATATTGACATAACCTGAAAGGCCGCTCAGAAAGGCCGCTCAGCAAGGAAGAAGCCACTTCTCCAAAACTGTCATAAAAAAGCCAGACTACAGTTTGCAACTGCACATGGAGACAAAGATTGTACTTTTTTGGGAAATGTCCTCTGGTCTGATGAAACAAAAATTGAAGTGTTTGGAGGAAAAAGGGGGAGGCTTGCAAGCTGAAGAACACCATCCCATCCGTGAAGCAGGGTTGTGGCAGCATCATGTTGTGGGGGGGTTTTGCTGCAGGAGGGACTGGTGCACATCACAAAATAGATGGCATCACGAGGAGGGGAAATTATGTGGATATATTGAAGCAACATCTTAAGTCAGGAAGTCAAAAGCTTGGTCACAAAGGAATCTTAAATGGACAATGTCCCCAAGCATACTTCCAAAGTTGTGGCAAAATGGCTTAAGGACAACAAAGTCAAGGTATTGGAGTGGCCATCAGAAAGCCCTGACCTCAATCCCATAGAATATGTGTGGGCAGAAAAGTGTGTGCGAGCAAGGAGGCCTACAAACCTGACTGTTACCCTAGCTCTGTCAGGAGGAATGGGTCAAAATTCACCCAACTTATTGTGGGAAGCTTGTGGAAGGCTACCCAAAACATTTGACCCAAGTTAAACAATTTAAAGGATACACTCAATTAGAATTAGGTAGCATATGTAAACTTCTGACCCACTGGGAATGTGATGAAAGGAATAAAAGCTGAAATAAATCATTCTCTCTACTATTATTCTGACATTTCACATTCTTAAAATAAAGTGGTGATCCTAACTGACCTAAGACAGGACATTTTTACTAGGATTAAATGTCAGGAATTGTGAAACTGAGTTTAAATGCATTTGGTTAAGGTGTATGTAAACTTCTGACTTCAACTGTACATACATACATACATACATACATACATACATACATACATACATACATACATACATACATACATACATACATACATACATACATACATACATACATACATACATACATACATACATACTAAATTATCAAGGATATAAACCTTGATCAGGAAGGAGGGATGCAATATAAAGGGGGGGGGGGAAACTGTGTACTGAAACCTTGGTTGATTACGGTAAGATATTTTTGTCTAATTTCTGTTGGTCTGCTCATCATCAAATGTTATGGGTGTGCATCTGCAGCTCCTATATCTGGTATAAACAAATCAAATTACCTACGATTGGATCCAGATCGGACCTTGGCAGCTTGCGCCCACAACTGGCATTCAATTGTGTCCTCTATCCATCTCTTGTCTGCTTTGTAATTGGATGCTTATACACACATTTATGTTGTGTTTTATTAGTTGGCCGCTATTTTATTTATTGTTGCACTTATTCCACGCCACTTGCCAGCCGTTATTGTAAATAAGAATCTGTTAACTGACTCGCCTGGTTAAATTAAATATGATCTACATAGTAAACCTCTTTTTAATCCTAAATTTGTTTGACTTTCCGGTTGATGTTAGAACCGTCCGGTGCTATGATGGCCGCCACATATGTTTATAACTATCACTTCTCCTTAGTAGCTCTGACTTTGCCGATCGCTGCTTAGAGGAAAAATGTACTTACTGTGACATGTGGTTGTCTCACCTAGCTGTCTTAAGATGAACGCACTAACTGTAAGTTGCTCTGGATAAGAGCGTCTGACAAATGACTAAAATGTTAATGTAAAAAAAAATCTATTTACTCAACTCGATTAAGACTAAGATTTTCCAAGGGACTATTGTCCCTTCCCCCTTTTTCATACTGACTGTGGCATTTAGTCAGTATTTAAAGTAAAGACTGTACATCACATGATTTAACTCACTTAGTCTGTTTTTCAATTGATTGGATTGGCTCTTTCTTACTGTGTACTCACTAGGAATGGGATCTATCCCTTGATGAACTTCCAGCGGGGCCTCACCATGCCCCGGACCTTGTCCATCTTCCAGGAGCGCATGGAGACAGTGAAGACTCCCAGCCCGGAGCCCCAGGAGATGGAGACCAGAAAGGTAACTTATACGAGGGGTTCCATGCAGACCAGTAGTCAGAAGGTTGCTGGTTCAAATCCCGGGCCAGTCAACAAAAAAAAAAGTGTTTTATAGCATATGTACTGTATATGAACCATACCGGCAACACCCAACCAACATGTTGGGGTAAACAATTATCAACTATACAGTCTCTTTAACTGGCAACCGGAAGGTTCCTGGTTTTAGATACCAGACGGTACTATCTTCTGCCGCTGTGCTCTTAAGTATGACACTTAGGCACTAAAATTAACCTTCTTTTTGTCTGCTTTCAATTTCAAGGTGGGGCCCTATGGTCAGGAAACATGTGTTGGAAATCAGTTGAGCAGAATTTTTTCTCTCTCTCTCTCTGTGTCATGCTTGAAACTGTACAGGTTGTCCAAATGCATTGTAACTTGGAGTTCACTGAGGAAGGCACCAGAAGTCATGTGAGTTTTTGTTCATTTTCATCTACATCAACTTACATTTTAAAAGGAACCAAGAATTGTTGCTGGAATGTAAAAGTGTGAGCTTTATTAACTACAGGCAACAAATAATTGCACAATAAAACATCTTGGTTTGTGTGGTTAGTGCCGCAGCCAATTCCTCCTTTGGCCGCCTTTCCTTCCAGTCCTCTGCTGCCGATGACTGGAACAAACTGCAAAAATCGCTGGAGACTCATATCTCCCTCACTAGCTTTAAGCACCAGCTGTCAGTGCAGCTCACAGATCATTGCACCTGTACATAGCCCATCTGTAAATAGCCCATCCAACTACCTCATCCCCATACTGTATTTATTTATCTTGCTCGTTTGCACCCCAGTATCATTACTTGCACATTCAGCTTCTGCACATCTATCACTCCAGTGTTTAATTGGTATATTGTAATTACTTTGCCAACATGGCCTATTTATTGCCTTACCTCCCTTATCTTACCTCATTTGCATTGTCTACTGTATTATTGACTATGTTTGTTTATTCCAATCTGTAACTTTGTGTTGTATGTGTCGAACTGCTATGCTTTATCTTGGCCAGGTCGCAGTTTTAAATGAGAACATGTTCTCAACTAGCCTACCTGGTTAAATAAAGGTGAAATAAAAACAAATGTAATAAATCAAAGCCCCCGGCACTTACGTACAGTATGCACGAGAGTTGGGGTTGGTTCAAATCTGACCCAGTGCACACACTCGCACCTCTCCATTTTATAATAGCTAATAAAAACCAATTTGAATTATTATTTTTTATTATACAAGGAGTTGTAAAATACATTTGAATTGAATTGTCTGTTATCTGTCTGCAGCTCTCTCTCCTCCTGAAGATGGACGACAAGCTCCAACGGCAGCTGAACTGTGACGTTCTGCCTAGTGAGTCAATCCAACGTTCAACAACGTTATTGTAACGTTACTTTTTGACGTCGTATTAACCAAACAGGATGTACATTAATCTCCTGGTCCTATAGACTGGGTAGATTGGTTTCGGAGACATTTAAAAAAAATCAAAATAAAATATTAATTTATAAACAGCTTGTGACGTGGCACAGTTGGGGTTCATGTTCTTGACAAGGCAATGTGTTTCTATAGTAACGGCCACTAACTCATTGAATTAGCCTTCCCTCCCCCTCCACTGTAGATCAACAGATAAATTACCTAGTACCAGATACCAAGTTAACAACCACATGCCAATATACAGAGGGGCTGTTACAAATGCAGATATACAGCTCCATCTATTGGGTTATTCAGTTGATCGCATGCAGTTTTTAAAGGGGAAGTTCAGGATTTTATTTGAGGTTAGATGTTTCCTCAACCTGAAAGTAGTCTATGGGCCAGGAGTGGAATCGGTGGTTTGGTTTTATCTAAACAGCCACTACAAACTTCAGTAACTGCTAGCAAATAATCTATGGCAGTAATAGGGGCCCCTTTAACTGTAGGACTGGTTGAGGATCTTTATATGTTAAGGTTTTTGGTGGCTGTTTTGTGTTTTCCAATTTAGCTGACAGCTCCAAAGACCTGGCTAGTGAGCTGGTTCACTTCGCCTTCATCAGTGAGGTAAGAGGAGCAGAAGACACTGATTGATTAAATTAAACTCAACCCAGGCCAGCCTTAAATCTGTAGTATTTATACAGAAGTATTGTTTTTTTTCTGGTACTTACTTTGAAAAATGTGATAATTACCTGATACCAAATGGTGCCTAGTGGGACTTATTTGAATGAATCCCAAAGAATCAAACCTGTTTTAAATACCTGGTCATTGTACCTTTAAAATAAAGTGCAACTAAATATCGTCCCTTAATATATAACCCCTTATTTCTGGTCTCTTGTTTCTTCAGGAGGACTGTGAGAAGCTGGCGGGCTTTCTGGAAGACGCCCTGTGTAAGCATTGGGCCGGGCCGCCATTGGAGGAGTCTTCCCTGGCATAGTGATGATGTACCGACACATGCTGCTGACCCAAGGGGGATCTGGACCCTGGGAAAACTACAACAAGAAAGAGAATTTAGGGACAGAGGGGAAGGGGGGGGGGGGCAATTAGTGGGGGAACTTTAAGAGTGAACATTCCAGGACTAGGAAGTGCCAGATTTTTGTTTTTGTGAGGCTTGTAAGGGAAGAGAGCCAAGTCAGCGCTTCAATCTGTGTGGCAAATGTAAACATCAAGAAACGCTGTCTCAAAACAGAAGTGAGAAGCGATCTCTCTTTCTACTAAACAGAAGTGAGAAGCGATCTCTCTTTCTACTAAACAGAAGTGAGAAGCGATCTCCCTTTCTACTAAACAGAAGTGAGAAGCAATCTCTCTTTCTACTAAACAGAAGTGAGAAGCGATCTCTTTCTACTAAACAGAAGTGAGAAGCAATCTCTCTTTCTACTAAACAGAAGTGAGAAGCGATCTCTCTTTCTACTAAACAGAAGTGAGAAGCGATCTTTCTTTCTACTAAACAGAAGTGAGAAGAGATCTCTCTTTCTACTAAACAGAAGTGAGAAGCAATCTCTCTTTCTACTAAACAGAAGTGAGAAGCAATCTCTCTTTCTACTAAACAGAAGTGAGAAGCGATCTCTCTTTCTACTAAACAGAAGTGAGAAGCGATCTCTTTCTACTAAACAGAAGTGAGAAGCGATCTCTCTTTCTACTAAACAGAAGTGAGAAGCGATCTCCCTTTCTACTAAACAGAAGTGAGAAGCGATCTCTCTTTGTACTAAACAGAAGTGAGAAGCGATCTCTCTTTCTACTAAACAGAAGTGAGAAGCGATCTCTCTTTCTACTAAACAGAAGTGAGAAGCGATCTCTCTTTCTACTAAACAGAAGTGAGAAGCGATCTTTCTTTCTACTAAACAGAAGTGAGAAGCGATCTCTCTTTCTACTAAACAGAAGTGAGAAGCGATCTCTCTTTCTACTAAACAGAAGTGAGAAGCGATCTCTCTTTCTACTAAACAGAAGTGAGAAGCGATCTCTCTTTCTACTAAACAGAAGTGAGAAGCGATCTCTCTTTCTACTAAACAGAAGTGAGAAGCGATCTCTCTTTCTACTAAACAGAAGTGAGAAGCGATCTCGCTTTCTACTAAACAGAAGTGAGAAGCGATCTCTCTTTCTACTAAACAGAAGTGAGAAGCGATCTCTCTTTCTACTAAACAGAAGTGAGAAGCGATCTCTCTTTCTACTAAACAGAAGTGCCAACCAACTCAAGCCAGATAAGACTATGCTAGGAGAGCTACTATATTTGGCCACTTCAATGCCTCTGTCTCTCCGCACAGATGATGTCAATGGCCTTGTTTAGAATTATAGCAAGAGACAGTGGACAAAGTAAGCAATACGAGGAACATAAAGGTCTTCAATATTTACTGCTGCATTGAGGCCTTTTTGTCCATAATAACCTATTGGGCTCCATTTTACACACGCAGCACAGCCTTGGCAATGACCCATAAAGAAAACTAATCTAAAACTCTCACATGCAAGGTGAGGGTACAGACACATTGAGATTTTGTGTCCCAGGATTGAGACAATGGTTTTTCAATGTGGAGGTCATCCTCTGCTTGATGAATGATTGTCCAACGGAAGGGAAAAAAACTGCTAAATATGTTAAGTCTTCTACATATACAAGTCATCCGAAAAAAAGTAGGGCTGAGTTCAACTTATGACAAGAACGGACAATGATGTAGGTCATATAGAATTTTATCCGTGTTCATGCTTCTCTGTTAAGAGTTGAATATTTTCCTGGTATTTTACAAATCACTTTTCTCCCCGGTAAAATCATTTATAAAGCATATAAATATGCCTATGTCTGGATTTGAATAGACCGCTGAGCGAAAATTCAAGTCTGATGCGCCATATACATTAAAGACATTTAATGAGCCCAAGCCACCAAAACAAACACATGATTGTGCGGTTATCCAATACATATATGATATAGGCTACTGCAAATTAAGCACGACAGAAAAACATAAAATCCCATTGATGTAGTTAGTTTCATTTATTTACCCAACAGAGCATATAGCTAACTCCAGTAGGCTAATACTTCCTGAGTGTGAACTGTATAATATCGACTGGAATTACACACATCGATCAAACTGTGATAAAGCGAGGAGAGAACATGCGATTCCGGTGCAGCACATGCGTCTTGTAAAGTTACAAGTACAGGTTAGCGAAATAGTTTTTAATTTTGAAGTATAATGGGTCCTATTTGTATAATTTTAGTCGACTGACGCATATATACCTTTAAATAATATTTCCCCTAATGTTATTAGCATATTATATTTGTTTTTGCTTCCTTCCTTCCTCTCTTTCAACTGTTAAATGAAATACGTTTCGTTGTCCTTTATTCTCATAATTCTAAATGACATCCTTGAACAATATAGGACTCGAATTAGATGCAGAAGGCTTTCACTTCTCTTCACAAATATAGAATGGTCATGGGTCTGAATAAATAACTGCTATAGCCGACCGACATCGCGCGTTCGCTCTTTCAAATTAGTTATACTGGCTGCTGTATTTACCATTCAGCAAACAAGCGCTCCAGTCCCTCTTCAAATAGTCTATTGGTATAAGAAATGCTTAAAATGTCCAAGCTATTCTAGTCTAGCTTCTCCTGCATGGGACTCCAACAGCTAAGGAGCGTGTTTTTAAAGAGGCCAGCGGAGCACGGGTGTGTGCGTATTGCGCAAGATATATATATATATATATATATATATATAGATATAGAGATATATAGAGATATATATATATATATTGAATGCAATTTGAATGGAGTTAGAGCGAGAAGGACTGTGTGCTCGCACGTGCACAGATTTTAAAGCAAAGCTATTCGAGTGATGGGCTGTTTTTAAAACTGCAGCTGCAATAAAACAATTATCTTTACAATTTAAAAAATACAAGTGATCCCTAAAGCCAGATGTAAAGACATTCAGTCTTTATATTACTGTAGCATAGACTATGCTGCAGAAAATGCAGGCCTACCATCACAATATATTTTGTGTTTACCATGATGACATGCTAGGTCTACATACATTGTGAACTGCGGTCCATACTGATGTTCCCTGAGCGTTGATTCATCATCCAGATGCCGTAGAGAAGCCAGATTTTAGACATTGGGTATAATTTAAGTTCCATTCACGCCATGCTGTTCATAGAAATCATTTATTATAATTTTCCGGTTTCTCGCAGTTATTTATCCCGGGAAAAGGGTGTGGTTTTGGGCAGTGAATCTCAGTAACCGGGTTCCCGCCATTCAACCCTAGTCTCCGTGTGGCCATTCCCCTTATGCAAATCGTAACTTTTCGTTTGCGATGTCTGTGAGAAAGCACAGATTATTGAAACATCATTGAAGCACATAACACTAAAATGTGAAGCGCGTAATTCAATCTCGATGATTATTTTCCAAACGTTACCGAGGCTACGCTGCGTATGTCACCCTGGTATGTTTCAATGTTATAAGGCAACAAACAAGATGCACAAATTTAGAATGCATGTTGTATTGCTTAGTTACTTTCCAATCATGACCACTTCACCGCAAGCGTTATTAGTCTTTCATAGGTCACACTCTGACCATCACCGTTTCTGAGGAGACCGTGTCTGTGTTCCCAGCAGACAAAATTGACATGGAACAAGGATGGTTTTTAAGGTTGTTTTTGTTAAGGTTGTTTTTGTTAAGGTTTTTGCAAACTAAATCATGTGTTTATCTGGTTGTAACATAGCTTCTGACCAAATCACAACCAAAATATACGGTCTTTTCCATGACTTCTTTACCTTGTCATGAAAACATTTCTCGATTTCTCTTGCATTACCTGGTTGTAAAAGAGACCCGTTGGTTGTAATCTGGTTATAGGACATCTTCTCAACCAGAAAACTAGTTAACAACCAGAAAATGTTATAGACCATGAGCAAAATGTCCACTGGGTTGATACCATAAATCAAAACACTACTTCTGTGTTTGTGTCCGACCTAACACCTTTGCTCAATTGCAGGGAAAGTCTGGGTTAACGGCAGATCTTCCATACTAAATGTCAGACATGGAACCTGTGAAAGTAACTCAAATTTTAAACTGGAGACAATAGAATAATTTGCCAGCAATCCCTTACACAGTATGCTGCGTTTCTCTTTCTAAGAATGAAAACCCTATCAAGCTGAGAGGAAGACTTACCTCATAATTTGAATTCATACATTTTTCTGCCTCATTGATATGATCATCGTTCCTTTCCGATCTTAATATTTAGCTCTGTCCTTAATGTCTTTCAGTGGAAAGTCATAGACCTACAAGAGCTTCTGAATTAAATTCATTGTTGAGAAAATGTACCTTTTTTATTTTATATTTTTATTGTTTACTATGAATTGTAATTTTTCTTAAATCATAACTTGCAATATGCCTTTTCCATGTTGCTGTGTGTTTTTAGTCTGTATGAACAAATGTTACATGTATCCACATTGGAATATTCATTTTTTTGGGGGGGTGTTTTTGCATTTGTTGTAAGGTCAATCTTTTTAACTTGGTTTGATAGGCTACACTATGGAAATTTAGTTGCTAATTATTTACCTCAGATTTTTAGCTTGTTGACTTGTATGGTTCATTATACATGCATGACATACTATTAATCGATTTGAACTGCAATCAAGCCCAAGTGCCTCACTATACACTAGTGCAGCGTTTTCCCAAACTTTGTCCTTGGGACCCCAAAGGGTGCATGTTTTGGTTTTGCCCCCAACACTACACAGCTGACTCAAATAATCAAAGTTTGATGATTAGTTGAATCAGCTGTGTAATGCTAGGGGCCAAAAAAAAACTAAGCGCAACAACCCTTGGTGTCCCGAGGACCGAGTTTAGGGAAACCCAGAACTAGTGTTACACAAACCAACTTTTTAATGCAATTTTAGTTGCCATTGAGCTCCCTTACTGGGCCGTATGGAACATGCATGAGCCTCAATTTCCATTGTGTAAGCCAGCATTCATTTAGTACACTTCATACCATGAATTTGTAAAACATTGTGGGTTCTGTTCCGCTTGAAATATTATCAGATACGGCTTATGTTGTAATATCTACTTGATTATATTACCGTCCAGTTGATCAAAACCAATGTGCTGGCATGTTGTATGATGAATGTTAAACTCATTTGATCAGTAATCTTTGTTACTCCGTTGCCCATAACTGGTCGGTACTGTGCCTCCGTAGACCTATTTTTGGGGGTCAAGCATGTCCTGTCCACACTGTATACAGGAGTGGATGTCTTGAGTTGAATTGTACTTGAGCACGCTGCAATCGAGTCACTCTAACCCTGTTTATACCTGGTGCTAACATGCAGCCTTTTTCCTGCTCTTATCCCCACATTCTGATTCTGCCCAAATTTTTTTTTTGACAAGTGCAGATTAAAAAATATATATATATAATTTTAAAAAAATGCATTGTGATCTGATAGGTGTAAACAGACAAGATCAGGACGAAGGACACATGTTAACAGACAAGATCAGGACACATGTTAATGGCACGTGTAAACAGGTTCAAATAAGGTTCTCCTCATTTCAGCACCACCGTTGGATTTATGTCTACATTCCATATTGTAGACTGATCATTTTCTTGGTGAAATTTGGAGGGGTGAGGCTGTATCATCGATAATTGAAAAATAACTAAAAACAAATGAAAGGCCTAACACATCCTCTTCCTTTGTCTGTTTAGCTAAATTACAGCTCTCCTTGTATTGAGTTGCTTCTGCCTTGTTCTGTTTGTACAACTCATGTAAAATATTGTACAATAAAAAAAGTATTGAGTATAGATGAGGCAATAATAATGTTGCATTTGTTTTTTCTTGTGTTAACTAAAAATCTGGGCCCTAGAGTTGAGCTATGGCTTCTGTTATTACACACATCAAACACAACATGAAGCCTAATCCCGTTCAAAAGACCATTCCGCCCAATGCTCAGAAGGTCTGGTGGATCAACGTGTCAAATGTGGCCTTCAATTTATTCGAAATAGGAAAAAGTCCCGACCCACAGCCAAGGTTCTGGAGCACTCTGCCTTAGTCATTAAAAATCAGTTTATAATCTATATCAACTGTAATATTACTAAATAAAGGTATTGTTGTATTAAAAGTTAAGACTCACTACATTGTATGTACACTTAGCAGTCAGATTCACTCTGTAAATGTTCCAAATGTAACCTTTTTTAACGAGGCAAGTCAGTTAATGACAAATTCTTATTTACAATGACGGCCTACCACGGCCGGATGTGATACAGCCTGGATTCAAACCAGGGACTGTAGTGACGCCTCTTGCACTGAGATGCAGTGCCTTAGACCCGCGGGAGCCCTGACTCATGCATGTCGTCTCACAGATTAAGCCAGTTTACTTAAACTAAACTCAGCAACAAAAAAAAGAAACGTCCTCTCACTGTTAACGGAGTTTATTTTCAGCAAACTTAACATGTGTATGAACATAAGATTCAACAACTGAACAAGTTCCACAAACATGTTACTAACAGAAATGGAATAATGTGTCACTGAACGGGGGGGGGGGGGGGGGGGGGGGGGGTCAAAATCAAGTCAGTGTCTGGTGTGGCCACCAGCTGCATTAAGTACTGCATCTCCTCCTCATGGATTGCACCAGATTTGCCAGTTCTTGCTGTGCGATGTTACCCCACTCTTCCAAGGCACCTGCAAGTTCTCTGACATTTCTGGGGGGGATGGCCCCAGCCCTCACCCTCCGATCCAACAGGCCCCAGACGTGCTCAATGGGATTGAGATCCGGGCTCTTCACTGGCCATGGCAGAACACTGACATTCCTGTCTTACAGGAAATCACACACAGAACGAGCAGTATGGCTGGTGGCATTGTCATGCTGGAGGGTCATATCGGGATCAGCATGCAGGAAGGGTACCATGAGGGAGGAGGATGTCTTCCCTGTAACGCACAGCGTTGAGATGGCCTGCAATGACAACAAGCTCAGTCCAATGATTCTGTGACACACCGCCCCAGACCATGACAGACCCTCCACCTACAAATCAATCCTGCACCAGAGTACAGGCCTCGGTGTAACGCTCATTCCTTCGACGATAAACGCGAATCCGACCATCACCCCTGGTGAGACAAAACCGCTACTCGTCAGTGAAGAGCACTTTTGCCGGTCCAGCAACGGTGGATTGGTGCCAATAGGCAACGTTGTTGCCGGTGAGGTCCTGTCTGGTGAGGACCTGCCTTACAACAGGCCTATAAGCCCTCAGTCCAGGCTCTCCTTAGCCTATTGCGGACAGTCTGAGCACTAGTCAGTAGAGGGAAAAATTAACGGAGCAATGTACAGAGATCCTTGATGAAAACCTGCTCCAGAGCGCTCAGGACCTCAGACTGGGGCAAAGGCTCACCTTCCACGGAACAACGACCGTAAGCACACAGCCAAGACAACACAGGAATGGTTTCAGGACAAGTCTCTGAATCAATCTCCTTGAGTGGCCTGGACTTGAAACCGATCAAACATCTCTGGAGAAACATGAAAATAGCTGTGCACCATCCAACCAGACAGAGCTTCAGAGAATTTGCAGAGAAGAATGGGAGAAACTCCCCAAATACAGTTGTGCCAAGCTTGTAGCGTCATACCCAAGAAGACTCGAGGCTGTAATCGCTGTCAAAGGTGCTTCAATAAAGTACAGAGTAAAGGGTCTGAATACTTATGTAAATTTAATAAATTTGCAAACATTTCTAAAAACCAGTTTTTGCTTTGTCATTATGGAGTATTGTGTATTGATTGATGAAGGGAAAAACTATTTAATCCATTTTAGAATAAGGCTATAACGTATCAATGTGGAAAAAGTCGGAATTATTTCCAAATTCACTGTATGTAATATATATATATATATATATACAGTTTTTATGATACATCTCTGTTCACAAAAAGGTTATTGATTAGGCCTTTCACTCTTGAAGCTGCCAATTAAGTCCTATGTCCCATTCTAGCCCATACAACATTTACATGTCTTAGTTTCATTTAGTGATTCAGACAGCAATGGCAAGTCAGACTAAGGCGCCATCATTCAGGATGGAATTCAAACAACACACATTGTCATCAATCGCTCTGTCGAACAATGTGCCTTTGGGCATTTCCCCTCGACGTTCGTGGAGAGATCGCATTCATGACAAACTCTGAAGATGCCAGCACAAACGTAAATTTAAAGTCATAATTGAAAAGTCAAGTGCAATTACGCTTGTCGACAACACACCTTTTGATTGAATTCTGGCCACGGACTTAATTAAGCCCTGAGGTGTTCCCATTACATCTTAATGCCAATCTGACAACAAAACAGACACCACATTGAAGGAGTGAGATTTCCCACAATACAGACAACATCATTGGGGTTTCACAGATAATTGTTAATTGCCCAGTGTAAGAAACGGTTCCAAGACATCTGTTACGATGTGACAGTGTTGTTCTTCTCTTTCTGAGCTAAATGCCCTGTACTCCATAACTTGTGCTAACACTGACCACTCAGATCCCTTCAGCACAGACAAGTTAAGAGAGATTGCTTGGGGGTTGTGTTAATAAGATTAGTTTAGTTGATCCAACCGGTCAGTCGGTCTTATTCTTGGCTGCTTCTGCCTTCTGTGCTTTCCTCCTGTTGCCCACCTCTTTCAGTCCCTCCTGGATCTGCTCCAGTGCTTCTTCATCTCCTGCAGACTGGGCCAGAGCCAGGGCCTCCTTGTACAGCTTCACAGACTCCTCAAAAAGATCTAGAAGGAGACAAGAAGGATTGTGTTCATTTGGCACGAAACGGGAAGAAAAACAGGTGGGACGACCTGGAATTGGTCTTTTCCAATACGAAACACATTGTTGTTTTCTATTGCAAAAACGCTTTGAAGCGTTTTCTGTTGCACACCTTAGTGAACACTACAGAGATGATCAACAGTCGTAAAAAAGTCTTCACTGTACCCCCTTGAACTAAATGTTATTCATTAATGTTAATATCTGTACAGTTACTTATGCAGCGGCACCTACTCAAACTGCCATATTCATCGACCTGGCTAAGGCTTTCGACTCTGTCAATCACAACATTCTTATTGGCAGACTCAACAGCCTTGGTTTCTCAAATGATTTTCCTCGCTTGGTTCACCAACTACTTCTCCGATAGAGCTCAGTGTGTCAAATCGGAGGGCCTGTTGTCCGGAACTCTGGCAGTCTCTATGGGGGTGCCACAGGGTTCAATTCTCGGGCCGACTCTCTTCTCTGTATACATCAATGATGTTGCTCTTGCTGCTGGTGATTCTCTGATCCACCTCTACGCAGACGACACCATTCTGTATACCTCTGGCCCTTCTTTGGACACTTAACTAACCTCCAGCTGAGCTTCAATGCCATACAACTCTCCTTCCATGGCCTCCAACTGCTCTTAAATGCAAGTAAAACTAAATGCATGCTCTTCAACCGATCGCTGCCCTAACCTGCCCGCCCGTCCAGCATTAAACTAGACGGTTCTGACTTAGGTATTTGTAGTTGTCCACTTATTCTAGGTGTCTGGTTAGACTAAACTCTCCTTCCAGACTCACATAAAACATATCCCATCCAAAATTAAATCTAGAATTGGCTTCCTATTTTGCAACTCAGCATCCTTCATGCTGCCAAACATACCCTTGTAAAACTGACAATCCTACCGATCCTCGACAATGTCATTTACAAAATAGCCTCCAACACGCTACTCGACAAATTTGATGCAGTCGATCACAGTGCCCTCCGTTTTGTCACTAAAGCCCCATATACTATCCACCACGTTGGCTGGCCCTCGCTTCATACTCGTCGCCAAACCCACTGGCTCCAGGTCATCTACAAGTCTCTGCTAGGTAAAGCCCCACCTTTTCTCAGCTCACTGGTCACCATAGCAGCACCCACCCATAGCACACGCTCCAGCAGGTATATCTCACTGGTCACCCCCCAAAAACAATTCTTACTTTGGCCGCCTCTCCTTCCAGTTCTCTGCTGCCAATGACTGGAATGATCTGCAAAAAATCTCTGAAGCTGGAGACTCTTACCTCCCTCACTAGCTTTAAGCACCAGCTGTCAGAGCAGCTCACAGATCACTGCATCTGAACATAGCCCATCTGTAAACAGCCCATCCAATCTACCTCATCCCCATACTGTATTTATTTATCTTGCTCCTTTGTACCCCAGTATCTCTACTTGCACATTCATCTTCTGCACATCCTACCATTCCAGTGTTTAATTGCTATATTGTAATTACTTCACCACCCCTCTTATCCTACCTCATTTGCACTCACTGTATATAGACTTTTTCTACTGTATTGACTGTTTGTTTATTCCTTGTGTAACTCTGTGTTGTTGTTTGTGTCGAACTGCTTTGCTTTATCTTTGCTTTATCTTGGCCAGGTCGCAGTTGTAAATGAGAACTTGTTCTGAACTGGCCTACCTGGTTAAATAAAGGTGAAATTAAAAAATTAAAAAATCTGTGCGGTCCCACAGGTTTACCCACTTGTTTTTTCTTTCAACAGTTTACCCACCTTCTGTGGAAAAACATATTGAAAGTATGCCTATTAGGGAGGGTTACTTTTTTTCACCGTGGCCGGCGATCACCGTGACGCAACCATTATTGTTTTTTACCACGACATCACAGTATGCATGCAACCATTTTATTATTATTTTTTAACTTATGGGTGGTTCCCGGGAATCAAACCCACTATCCTGACATTGCAAGAGCCATGCTCTACCAACTGAGTTACATTAATTTAGCGAATTCACAATAAAAGTTAATGTTGTGACACTGAAAACTGGCTTGTGTTGGAGGAAACCAAGGCCCTCCTAGAGGTTGCCCTCATTTTCATCCCTCCTTACCATTGTGCAGTAGGATGCCTGCCATGTTTCCCAGCAGCACATGTTGGTCAGGGTGGCCGGCTTCTCTGCTCAGCTCCACAGCCTGCTTCACCAGGGGCAGAGCCTCGTCGTGGCAACCCTGCATGTCCAGGATGGTGGCCAGGTCACTCATCAGCACCAAGGACTATAGTCAAGACAGCAGAAAGAAAGTAAGAACAGATGAACTTCTAGGTTACAAAACAGCAAGGATGCATAAATGATGCATAAATGCCACCCAGTCTGCTGTCCCCACATGCTTCAAGATGGCCTCCCATCGTTCCTGTACCCATCTGGACAAGAGTAATACCGAGTAACAGTAAGAATGCTGTTCATTGACCACATCTCAGCATTCAACACCCTAGTACCCTCCAAGCTCATCATTAAGCTGGAGGCCCTGGGTCTCAACCTCGCCCTGTGCAACTGGGTCCTGGACTTGAGGGTGGTGAAGGTAGGAAACAACATCTCCACTTCGCTGACCCTCAACACCGGGGCCCCACAAGGGTGCGTGCTCAGGCTCATCCTGTACACACTGTTCACCCATGACTGCGTGGCCATGCACGCCTCCAACTCAATCATCAAATTTGCATACAACACAACATTAGTGGGCTTGATCACCAACAACAAGACAACCTACAGGAAGGAGGTGAAGGCACTGAGTGTGGTGTCAGGAAAACAACCTCACTCAACGTCAACAAAACAAAGGAGATCGTTTATTTCAGGAAACAGCAGAGGGAGCACCCCTCTATCCACATCGAAGGGACAGTAGTGGACAAGGTGGAATGTTTAAGTTCCTCGGCGTACACATCATAGACAAATTGAAATGGTCCAACCACACATACAGTGTGGTGAAGTAGGCTCAACAGCAGGGGTCTCTCCCTGCTCTTCCTGACAGATCAGCAAGGCTTGCTTGTAGTCCACCACCGCCTGGCTCAGGCGGTGTATAGCGACCATGTAGCGGGCGTGGGAGTCCAGGCGCAACAGCGCCTCTTCAACCTCAGGAGGCTGAAGAAATGTGGCTTGTCACCTAAAACCCTGACAAACTTTTACAGATGCACAATCTAGAGCATCCTGTCGGGCTGCATCACCGCCTGGTACGCCAACTGCACTGCCCTCAACTGCTCTCTAGAGGGTGGTGTGGTCTGCACAACGCATGACCGAGGTCAAACTACCTGCCCTCCAGGACACCTACAGCACCGCATGTCACAGGAAGGCCAAAAACATCAAGGACAACAACCACACGAGCTACTGCCTGTTCACCCCACTACCATCCAGAAGGTGAGGTCAGTACAGGTGCATCAAAGCTGGGACCGAGAGACTGAAAAACAGCTTCTATCTCAAGGCCATGCTGCTAAACAGCAATCACTAACTAAGAGAGGCTGCTGCCTACAGCGACTTACTAGTCACTTTAATCAATGCCACTTTAATATATATTTACATATCTTACAATATTCCCATATGAAATGAGTAATGCATCTTATACCATCTATTGCATCTTGTCTATGCCATCGCGCATCCATTATTTATATGTACATATTCTTATTCCATACCTGAAGATGTGTGTATTAGGTAGTTGTGGAATTGTTAGACATTACTGAACTAGAAGCACAAGCGTTTCACTACACTCTCATTAACATCTGCTAACCATGTATGTGACCAATAAAATTTGATAGGTTACAAAACATCAGGACGCATAACTGCAAAGCATTTAGACTACATCAGTCTTCTGTGGGCGGGTCTCTCCCTGCTCTTCCTGGTACCTGTGGGCAGGTCTCTCCCTGTTCTTCCTGGTACCTGTGGGCGGGTCTCTCCCTGGTCTTCCTGGACATCTTGTACCTGTGGGTGGGACTCTCCCTGTTCTTCCTGGACATCTAGTACCTGTGGGCGGGTCTCTCCCTGTTCTTCCTGGACAACTAGTACCTGTGGGCGGGTCTCTACCTGCTCTTCCTGGCCAACTGGTACCTGTGGGTGGGTCTCTCCCTGCTCTTCCTGACAGATCAGCAAGGCTTGCTTGTAGTCCACCACCGCCTGCCTCAGGCGGTGTATAGCGACCATGTAGCGGGCGTGGGAGTCCAGGGTCAGGCCCAGTAGGAGCCGGGTCTCCTTCCGCAACTCCTCTGAAGAGAGGGAGAAACACGAGGATGGATGCTGTCAGCGAGCAAGTTCAATATCAAAAAGGTCACAAGTTGAATGCACACCATACTAAAAGCAAGGTTATACACAACTTTTCAGAAGATAACATCACCCTCTTTATTTAAATGTTCTGATTTTATTGACCAGATCGTGCGAGAGGGTGACCAAGGGGAACGATATCCTCTCTCTACGTCACAGGGTATTAGGCTGGATTTCAGCCTATACCGGCACGGAACATAATGTGTGGCTGAGACAGCACCACGACACCAGCCAGGCCACACCATCATTTCAAGCATGGTTGTGGCTGCATTGTGCAATGGTAATTCCTGTCATTGGCAGGGACGTGATTTGGAAGGATTAGGAATGAAAAGTTTTTTTAAAAAGGGACAGAGAAAAACGCATAGAATGTTCTAGAGGAAAAGCTGCATCAGTCTGCTTGAGACATTCAGTTCACAGGGAGTAGTATTTGTTGTGCTGTTCTGTCACACCACGGATTACAGATTACAATATTTAAACCCTCATAATGTCATTGGACAACATTTACAAAGAAAGGAGAACAAGGACAGCGCACACACACACACACTCTGTACTAGAGAGAAGACACCATAGGGCCCAACACAGCTAGAGAAGAGGAGGCTAGGCCTGCACTTTACAATGAACTGACAGTCTGTTGTTCACTGAACAGTACAATGGACTGGCTTTTAAAACAAGATGGCGCTGACGATGGTCACCCTGTTGCTCCCTGCCAATTTAGCACTCTTGATTATTTTGTGTTTTTTTGAATGTATTTTTTAAAACTTTATTTGATCAGAAAGTTTCTAGTATTATTCCCTATCACCGACAATCACTTCTGGACTTCAGATAGAGATTACTCAAGACAAATTAGTCTTACTGGAGAAGGATACTCCATCTAGACTACCCAAAGCAGTTCCATTGCTTAAGAGAGACCTTTTTCCAAAAAGATGCCGCCAGAGGAGGGGCAGGCGAGCTGGAGTTCTCAAATAAATTAAACCACCCTCCCCTTTCTAGTATATAACCTGCTACTGTACAGTCCCTGGACAATAAACTTTGTGAACTCAGATTTCCTATCAGATATACAAGACACAACCAAGACTCTGTGAGACAGATTATGTTAATCATGTGTAGCTTGATCAAGCTACACAGCCCACAGGGTTGTAGGTACATCACACGAACAGGGTAAAAGAGCTTTGTGGGAAAAACAGTGGAGCGGAAGAGTATGTTTTATGATCAACAGCTCATGGTGTGATTTTAGGAATGTACAAACCAGTATGTTCCCCTGACTGAGAATAGCTTACGATCAAACGCCGACCCCATTATCTCCCAAGATAATTTATAGCGGTTTGTATCATGGATGTGTACACCCCCTTCACAAACAGACACTGCACTGGCACTCGAAAAATTAAACAGGACATTGAGCAAATTGGAAACAGCATATCCCAAGGCCAGATTGTGGACTTTAAAGGAAAATTCTCCCAAAATTCCACAAAACACATCTCTTCCCTTACTTTCGGGAATAATGAATTGGATCAGTGTTGTTATTCTTCATTCCGAGACGGATAGAAAGCCCTCCTTCACCTCCCCCTTCAGCATATCAGACCATGCCTCTATTCTACTATTCCCTGCCTATAGGCAGAAATTAAAACTGGACGCACCAGTGTTAACACCTGTGCAACGCTGGACTGACCAATCAGAATCCATGCTGCAGAACTGTTTTGATCACACAGACAGAGATATGTTCCGAGCCGTCTCTGGGAATAACACTGACGAATATACTGACCCGGTCTCTGGGCTGGTTCATCAGGAAGTGCATAGAGGATGTTGTTCCTACAGGGACAATTTGAACATACCCGAGTTGTGGACTCAAGTCACATGACTTGGACTTGAGACTCGACAAAAAATAAAATAACATGAGACTTGGAGCCTCAAGGCTCGGGACTTGACTGATGACTTGAATTTTGTTGCACAGAGTGCCTGTGGATTACTCTCCACACAGCCAGAGACAGTAGCTGCAGCATCGCCCTTGCAAAAGAAAACGTGCAACAGACTGGCTAGCGAAACGCACACTAAGCCCTCTGATTGGAACAGCAATATGTCAATCAACCCAGGTCAGTGAGCTAGCGAACAGATTGCTGATTTGCTGTACAGCTATGGGATGGGGTGCAGTGTAGGAGAATGCCAAAATAAATATGCAGCTCTGAAAATTGTTTGGTGATCAAGAATAGTAATGGTTTACTTTGCAAGCTCACCAGAAATGGGCCATCAACCAACAATTACTAGCTTAGGCCTTTTTTGACATGTCAAAATAGCTTGAAATGGATCATTTACTTATGAAGCTAATATTTCAAATTTGTTCAAATGAATTAGTGGTGAAGAAATGATAAAGGTATAGATTGCATCTTCATGCATCTTATAACAAAAAATATATTTTTTTCTTAGCATTAAAAGAATGGTGTGAGTTGCTTTGCTTGTCAGACCAAGACTGTGCTGTTTTGACTAAAATGTAAGCCTAGATTTGTGATAATGATGTGAGCTACAGGCATGTTTGAGTCAAGTGATATGCATATGCAGACAGCATTGTGCCGCACGCACGCACACTCACACACACACACACACACACGAGCAGTGTTGGACAGGAGATAGACGAGGATCCTGTTTAGAGCTGTGACGATACCAGTATCGTGATAGTTTTTTCAATGGCAAAAAAAAGAAGCAGACCAAACTATTTTGCCCTTTAAAAACCTTCTGTATGTAAAGTAGCGTGACATACTGTAGCTTGGAAAATAAATGTGACTCTGGATGACAACATAATGATGACATCATCCAGAGTCCTACACAATCTTATGCTATTACAGCTAAAAACAAATGGAAGGTTTGGTCGTTAGATACCCGATTGCTCCTCAGCAGGAAGTTCCTTGAATTTCTCCAACTTGGTTTCAAGGGATTCAGTGCAAAACTGGAAACCCATCTCTGCCAAGTCATTCCTGAGAAGAAACAAACAGGTTACAGTTGGTAAATGGTGCACCGTGGTACTTGGGGGGGGGAGGTTCATGAAAATGTAGTCTTATAATACAGGACTACAACCAAGCGCAGGGAGAAAAGAAAAAAAACATTCTCAACTGAAAACCTTTGGGTAGAGGCCTTCTAATGGTGTATAGGCACACTCTTAATCAACTAAGCTGGCTGGCTGGCTCCTATCAGAGACTTACTTGTATCTATTAAAAGTAGGCATCAAAAAGGTGCCTCCTAATTTAGATTATGTCCATTATTTAAGAGGTAAGGTAACTAAAACTCATTTGGTTGCCTTAAACCTTGAAGCTGATTCAATTGCTCCAATGTTCATTTAAACTCACATGAAGACATCTACTTTTGAAGTTCACTTACTTCTCCTGGCCGGCATATATGGTAGCGAGCTTCAAGGACATCTCAATGACCCCATTGTCATCCTTTGAACCCGAGGGAGAGAGAAAAAGACTGAAGTAGCAATATAGCATTGAGTGTCTGGACCACAATGCACTGCCAATGGTTTCTGAATTGACGGAGCTGAGCCCAAAACTATTCCAGAAAGTACTTCTTTCTTCAAAATGGACAATAGATAGATTGTCCTCTTCATTTCAAAATCAAAAAGCTGCTTCAGTAGCCAGCGACTCTACTGTCCAGATGTCACAACAATTCTATTCCTCTGCTATTAATAAAATACAGTGCCTTGCGAAAGTATTCGGCCCCCTTGAACTTTGCGACCTTTTGCCACATTTCAGGCTTCAAACATAAAGATATAAAACTGTATTTTTTTGTGAAGAATCAACAACAAGTGGGACACAATCATGAAGTGGAACGACATTTATTGGATATTTCAAACTTTTTTAACAAATTCAAAAACTGAAAGATTGGGCGTGCAAAATTATTCAGCCCCTTTACTTTCAGTGCAGCAAACTCTCTCCAGAAGTTCAGTGAGGATCTCTGAATGATCCAATGTTGACCTAAATGACTAATGATGATAAAAACAATCCACCTGTGTGTAATCAAGTCTCCGTATAAATGCACCTGCACTGTGATAGTCTCAGAGGTCCGTTAAAAGCGCAGAGAGCATCATGAAGAACAAGGAACACACCAGGCAGGTCCGAGATACTGTTGTGAAGAAGTTTAAAGCCGGATTTGGATACAAAAAGATTTCCCAAGCTTTAAACATCCCAAGGAGCACTGTGCACGCGATAATATTGAAATGGAAGGAGTATCAGACCACTGCAAATGTACCAAGACCTGGCCGTCCCTCTAAACTTTCAGCTCATACAAGGAGAAGACTGATCAGAGATGCAGCCAAGAGGCCCATGATCACTCTGGATGAACTGCAGAGATCTACAGCTGAGGTGGGAGACTCTGTCCATAGGACAACAATCAGTCGTATATTGCACAAATCTGGCCTTTATGGAAGAGTGGCAAGAAGAAAGCCATTTCTTAAAGATATCCATTAAAAGTGTAGTTTAAAGTTTGCCACAAGCCACCTGGGAGACACACCAAACATGTGGAAGAAGGTGCTATGGTCAGATGAAACCAAAATTGAACTTTTTGGCAACAATGCAAAACGTTATGTTTGGCGTAAAAGCAACACAGCACATCACCCTGAACACACCATCCCCACTGTCAAACATGGTGGTGGCAGCATCATGGTTTGGGTCTGCTTTTCTTCAGCAGGGACAGGGAAGATGGTTAAAATTGATGGGAAGATGGATGGAGCCAAATACAGGACCATTCTGGAAGAAAACCTGATGGAGTCTGCAAAAGACCTGAGACTGGGACAGAGATTTGTCTTCCAACAAGACAATGATCCAAAACATAAAGCAAAATCTACAATGGAATGGTTCAAAAATAAACATATCCAGGTGTTAGAATGGCCAAGTCAAAGTCCAGACCTGAATCCAATCGAGAATCTGTGGAAAGAACTGAAAACTGCTGTTCACAAATGCTCTCCATCCAACCTCACTGAGCTCGAGCTGTTTTGCAAGGAGGAATGGGAAAAAATGTCAGTCTCTCGATGTGCAAAACTGATAGAGACATGCCCCAAGCGACTTACAGCTGTAATCGCAGCAAAAGGTGGCGCTACAAAGTATTAACTTAAGGGGGCTGAATAATTTTGCACGCCCAATTTTTCAGGTTTTGATTTGTTAAAAAAGTTTGAAATATCCAATAAATGTCGTTCCACTTCATGATTGTGTCCCACTTGTTGTTGATTCTTCACAAAAAAATACAGTTTTATATCTTTATGTTTGAAGCCTGAAATGTGGCAAAAGGTCGCAAAGTTCAAGGGGGCCGAATACTTTCGCAAGGCACTGTATATGCCATGTAGCAGACCTTTTTATCCAAAGTGACTTACAGTAATGCGTGCAGACATTTTTATATATTTACCACGCCATTAACCTCTTACTTAGACACACGACCAACCCTCACCTGTGGTGTTCCTCCGGACAACATGAAACTCATGGCCACTTTGAACAGTTTCTCTGCCTGAGGGAGAAGAGCACAGGGGTCACTGGAAGTCAGCAAAACAGCTCAAAACACAAGCAGAAAATTAAAAATCACATTAACCTCTGCTCAATTGTCATTTCAATGAATGATGTACCACGAATTCTTGAAGAAAATACTTATGAATGCCTCATGAGCTGAGTACAACTGAATGGTTTCAAAGGTAGACTCCACAATATATGATATCATCTTCACCTCCAGCTTACAGACATCCACAAAAACAGGATAGAAAAAAAAAATGCCAAGACTTCCCCTATTGGCTCTTCTCAATTTGTGCCCTCCTTTGAAGAACACATACATTAGGAAACGTCAATAGTGGCAGTCCTCCTTGCAGATTTTTAACTTAGTTAATTTTGATAAGCAGAATCCCAAAAGTGGGACAGTAGGTGGGGGTTCACTGAAGAGGAGAAAGAGTGGCGACCTCTGCTATTACTCACATTATCCAGCTGACCTTGGACATAGGCAAGATTCGCCATCTGTAGAGACCGGGGACAATAAAACAACAATAATGATGTGCGGCTGACTTTCTGTGGCATTAATACCATGCATGGCATTACATTACAAAAAATGCTTACAGAAATTCCTGAGTAAGCATATTACTCCATCAAAGTGTATTGAGTGATATCTCAAAACTATCATTATCACAACCTGTATCAATGTGTGTGCAATATCCCTATTGCAAGAGGCTACGATTCTTAAAATAATGCACAGCAGAAGCAAAGACCAATCACGTGTCAAATAAGTCCAGTCAACCACACGTGTTCCCACAAGTTCACTGTGTAGGCTAATAAACACAGTTTGAAGAACATTTGAACAAGTTCAAAAAGTCCTGTTAAATAGTCAAGGCTTTTACCAAGCTGTAGGTGTAGATGATGGCTTGTGTATTGTTAGTCTGGTGGGCCAGCGCGATGGCCTGGTGGAGGAATCCATTGGCTCCATGCAACTGCCCCCGCATCATACTGAGCTTGAACACAACACACACACTAATGTTACTCAGACATAACATGTAAAGAAATGACACGTCATCAAAACAGATATGACAAACATTTGGGTCTGAATTGATACAATTAAAATTATGTTACGTTGACGACACTGACACGGAACCCAAACCGGCTGCGCACGTGCGCCATCGTGCATACATTTATTTGGTCCCCCCACACCAAATATCAAAACAAACTCCGAACCAATGATATTAATTTGGGGACAGGTCAAAAAGCACTAAACATTTATGGCAATTTAGCTAGTTAGCTTGCTGCTGCTGCTATCTAATTTGTCCTATTTAGCTAGCTTGCTGTTGCTAGCTAATTTGTCCTGGGATATAAACATTAGGTTGTTATTTTACCTGAAATGCACAAGGTCCTCTACTCCAACAATGAATCCACACATAAAAACGGTCAACCGAATCGTTTCTAGTCATCTCTCCCCCTTCCAGGCTTTTTCATTGTTTAACTTATATGGTGATCGGCATCTAAACTTTCATAGTATTACCGCGACAACTGTCAACAGTTCCTCTTTCAATCACCCACGTGGGTATAACCAATGAGGAGATGGCATGTGGGTCCCTGCTTCTATAAACCAATGAGGAGATGGGAGAGGCAGGACATGCAGTGCGATCTGCGTCAGAAATAGGAATGACTTCTATTTTAGCCCTTGGCAACAGACGCTCATTGGCGTGAGCAGTGTGGGTGCAATAATTGAATAACATAGATTCCTACATTTATTTTGCAACGCTCGCGAGCGTTGTAGTCAGGGTGTTAGACTCACAAGATTGCATATAATCTCTTGGCAAATAGAGTTGCATAGTACAGTACTTCTCGTTGAGATTAAGATTCTTGGTAGAAACTGGATTGAGGAGTTGCCTGCATCAATGACAATTAGTTACCTTGGCTCTCTTCAAAAGTAAAATAATTTCATCTTCTTTCTTCTGGGCATCAGTTCTGGTGTCCTCCTCAGCTTTGCTGAAGAGAGAGAACCCTATGAACGAGGGGGGGGGGGGGGTGTATATCACAAAACATTTAGGTCACTCAATGACTCAAATGACCTGTTATAAACGTTAACCACGGTCTTGTAATGACATGTTGAGGGACTCATAATAATGCAAATCATATGCACATCAATGTAAAAGATGATCGATGAGAGTCTCTTGGTAGAAGTTTAATGTATTGACAATGACACACATACACTAGGGAAGAGTATTTTAAACATCTAGCATGACAATAACTTACTTACCAATTACACTCCACATTGCATAAGTCCAGTTACTAGTAGCACGACTATTTTCATCGCCATTGCTTTCGCAGCTGCGGTATAGCGGTGACCTTCTGTGCACAGTAGCATGGATAGCATACGATTGAGAAGTCGTCCTTTTCAGACATTTCAATGATTGTGTCCTCGCATGAACTCGACTACCTAAAGACAGGTTCCGGAAGCCCTCTGACATACATTGCTTTATTTGATTCATATTAGTAAAGAATGCACGAGTGACAGCGGGTAACGCCATTTTAAAATACATTACAATTCAGTCGGAGGTTTTGGTGGAAAACCAAAACACGTCACTCCCTGTAATCAAAAAGCGTTCAACATAAAAGGGAAGTTGTACATAACAGCAAATAATATTAATTATAATATTTTCGCATATGTATTGAATACATCAATGTTTTTATTTTCTATTTTGAAGGGCAATACAAAAAAATTGTGCCGGAAGTGATTCTATGCGCCTGCGGTCAATACGACTACCTTTAGTTGATTTATTTATGAGCATCTGAAGTGTACTTTTTCCAAAATGTCTGAAGTACAGCTGTTGAATGTGTTTATTACCGAGCGATTAACAGCAGTAGCTGTGGAGTTATTTGGTACAATGGGAAAAAGGTTGCAGAGGAGCATCAGAAACGATTAAACAACCGTGGCTGATAAGATTTTCATGGCAGTGGAAAAAACGATAGCAAAGTAGCGTCTGGGAAAAATCGGTTTGAACGGTCATCCAATTTGAGAACTCGGGACATTTCAGGAGCTCCGATCTGAAGATCACTGAAGTCATTATTTGACATTTCTTTCTCCCGAGTTTCCAGTTGTTTTGAACGCGGCATTTGTCTCGCGAGAGGGACTATCTGGGAATGACAGTGTCCCGAGAAGTTTCACCATCTCGTTCACGAAAATGGTTAGTTCCTACAGACAGTGAGATCCGTGGCTTGCTATATAAAGGAGGCAGACAGGTTTTGAGGCATTCAGTTACTGGTCAATTGAATGTTTGATTGGGTAAAACGACTGACCTAAGAAACTTTGAGCGTGGTCTGATCGCCGGTGCCAGTATCTCAGAAACGGCTGTGCTTTTCACGCACGACAGTGTCTAGGGTTTACAACAGTGGTGTGCAGAAAGGCATCTCTGAACGCACAACTTGTCACGGATTGGATATTGCAGCAGACGACCACGCCAGGTTCCGCTCCTATCAGCTAAAAACAAGAAGCAGCAGCTCCAGTGGGCACTTCAACACCAACACTGGACAACTGAGGAGTGGAAAAACATTGCCTGGTCCGATGCAGTTTATATGATTTTTGACCACCCAATATTTATCTGGCCTCCATTGATTTAGTCACCCTAATTTTGGCAATCCTACAAGGGTAAAAACTCAATTTTTAGCGACATGAGGTTTTGACCATTTGGTCTCATTAGAGGATTTATCTACACAATTTTACCCATTGGTCAAAAGATCAGTTTTTATTGAACACCCTACATCGTATCAAAACCGTTGTCTGGTGTGTTTGGTTACCCTGCTAGGTAGTTGCACGCAAACAGTTTAACATACATTGGCTAACTAACAATATGACCATTTCTATATTCTGCAGGGCTATCCGACTAAAAAGAAAGTATCGGTCGACCAAGAGTCGTCTATTCTTTCGACAGACATTATGAGTGTGGACAAACTGGCTCCAGCTCTGCCTCCGATTATAACACATCGCACCGCCTACTCTCTTGCTTTCCCTAAACTAACCAGTCCCCACCAGTTTTCTAGTAGCTACCCGTGTCTGGTTAAGAAACACAAGCTGCTGCTTTAATAAGACAAAAACAATATTGAGTTTAATAGTAAAACAGTAGCTATGTTTTTCTCTCCCTTGAATAGGCTATAGAAAAGTAGACAATCTTTGAAATGTTGTATTCCCGTTCAACCTTTCCACTTTTCCCACTACATTTCATATACAGGTTGTGTAGCCAACATGGTAGCCAAGTCTCCCTCTTCTCCTTATAGATAACAACTTCATTCTAGACCTTTAAGGCTACGGTTTAAAAGACTTCACCCATAATACCGGTGCTACATTTTATTCATTTCTATCTTGCATTGGTGGACCGCATTTTACATTCAAAAAGCATATCGCAGGCTGCTGTAAAACACGGCTACTTTGCAGACCGGATCGTTTAACCGTTTGTTTAGGCTACACTTTGTTCAGTCATGTTACCTCATTAGCTAGCTATAGCTAACAACCCGGGGGAGTGCGTTCAGCAGGACGCAACGTTTAGGGTACGTTCAGGTATGCAGAACAAACATGCCTCTCTGGAACAACCTCGGCTGTATTCATGGCATTTCTATCTGCAATGTTCATTAACTTTTTTTCAACTGAACGTGGACCTGTTAACATTACCAATAGCCTATTTGCAAACGTTACGTTATGTCTGACTGGGTAAATAACTTTTTTTTATTTTTTTTATTGTGGACAGTGATTCAGACTTGACCCAGATAAAGCAACAACAAAAAATGTCAAAATGGCAATGCAGTTTTGACACTATAATTAAAGCTTGACTCACATCGATGCCACAGGCCGTTTTAAAACCAGAGAAGTTGGTTCTAAGGAGGAACAAACCTTTTAGATGGCGTCTCTTGGAGACATAACATGTGTAGTTTGAGGGCTTTGTCTAGAAGGGATACAGCTTTTGTCAAAATTGACTTTACAAAGAAGGTTTAGGTGAAGTTATGCAGCAGGTTAGGAGAATTAGGTTAAGGTTAGCTAAAATGCAAGAAAGAAAAAAATCCCAACTAGACATGACCCTGTTTGAGCTACTCCAGGAAATGACGTAGCCGTCTTAGTGCTGCCCTTAGCAACTAAATTATTCTCATAAACTTCTGTGCGATTTTAAAATAATCGGTTCAAGGACATACATCTGGTGTATTAGAAGCAATTATTGGTACCATAATTGTCTTCAAAACATTTTATTTACACAGATTTTTCCTTTCACTATAATGGGGATCCTGTTCTCGGCTGATGCCTGCAGTACCGCGGTCGGCCTTGAACCTCCAATGACTGGGCAGTCGTTCTCCCCTGACCCATACCGACTACTTCAAAACACATTCATGTAGGAGTAGGCTGTGTGAAGTGTCTTAGGCTACGTTTAGACAGGCAGCCCAATTGTGATAATTGTTTTCACTAATTGGTCTTTTGACCAATCAGATCAGCTTTGAAAAAGACCAATTAGTGGAAAACATCAGAATTGAGCTGTCTGCGTGAATGCAGCACTAGTAACCTAGTATTAGTAGTAGACAGAGTCTGTGTTTAGACATTAAAGGCCCAGTGCAGTCAAAAAACTGATTTCCTGTGTTTTATATACAGTGCCTTTGGAAAGTATTCAGACCCCTTGAATTTTTCCACATTTTGTTACGTTATAGCCTTGTTCTAAATTTGATTAAATAAAATGTTTTTAAAAATCCTATAATCTACACACAATAATGACAAAGTGAACAGGATTTTCAGAATGTATTAAATACATAAATAAATGGAAATACCTTACCTGCGTAACTATTCAGCCCCTTTGCTATGATACCTCGAAATAGAGCTCAGGTGAATGTTGTTTCCATTGATCATCCTTGAGATGTTTTCTACAACTTGATTGGAGTCCACCTGTGGTAAATTCAATTGATTGGACATGATTTGGACCGGCACACCCCTGTCTTTATAAGTTCCCACAGTTGACAGTGCATGTCAGAGCAAAAACCAAGCCATGAGATCGAAGGAATTGTCCGTAGAGCTCCGAGACAGGATTGTGTCAAGGCACAGATCTGGAGAAGGGTACCACTACATGTCTGCAGCATTGAAGGTACCCAAGAACACAGTGGCCTCCATCATTCTTAAATGGAAGAAGTTTGGAACCACCAAGACTTCCTAGAGCTGGCTGCCCGGGCCAAACTGGGCAATCGGGGCAGAAGGGCCTTGTTCAGGGAGGTGACCAAGAACCCGATGGTCACTCTGACAAAGCTGCAAAGTTCCTCTGTGGAGATGGGAGAAACTTCCAGAAGGACAACCATCTTTGCAGCACTCCACCAAATCAGGCCTTTTTGGTAGATTGGCCAGACGGAAGCCACTGCTCAGTAAAAGCCACACATGATTGCCTGCTTGGAGTTTGCCAAAAGGCATCTAAAGACTTTCAGACCATGAAAAACTAGATTCTCTGATCTGATGAAACCAAGATTGAACTCTTTGGCCTGAATGCCAAGCGTCACGTCTGGAGGAAACTTGGCACCATCCCTCCGGTGAAGCATGGTGTCGTCAGCATCATGCTGTGGGGATGTTTTTCAGGGACTGGGAGACTAGTCAGGATTGCGGGAAAGATGAACGGCGCAAAGTACAGAGATCCTTGATTTAAAAACCTGCTCAAAACCTCAGATTGTGGTGAAGGTTCACCTTACAACAGGACAACAACCCTAAGCACACAGCTAAGAAAATGCCCCATCCAACCTGACATAGCTTGAGAGGATCTGCAGAGAAGAATGTGAGAAACTCCCCAAATAAAGGTGTGCCATTTTTATTAAATTAGCAAACATTTCTAAAAACCTTTTTCTGCTTTGTCATTATGTGGTATTGTGTGTAGATTGATGGGGAAAATGTTTTATTAAATTTGAGAATGAGGCTGTAACGTAACAAAATGTGGAAAAAGTCAAGGGCTGAATACTTTAACAACACTGTATATTTCCACACTGTGAAATTGAGAAAAATATTATAATGTCCTTTTAGTCTAAGCGCTATTAGAAAATAAAGAAATGTATATGATGGGATGGAGTTCTGGTTTGCCTGGTGACATCACCTGCTTCTAGACCAATAGAAAATAGTTCCAAACCTCTTTGCCAATAACATTTAGTTTTCTAGTTAACATGGTACCCGCAAAACACCAGTCTCAACGTCAACAGTGAAGAGGCAACTCCGGGATGCTGGCCTTCTAGTTTAGAGTTCCAGTGTCTGTTCTTTTGCCCATCTTAATCTTTTCTTTTTATTGGCCAGTCTGAGATATGGCTTTTTCTTTGCAACTCTGCCTAGAAGGCCAGCATCCCGGAGTCACTTCTTCACTGTTGACGTTGAGACTGGTGTTTGGGGGTACTATTTAATGAGGCTGCCAGTTGAGGACTTGAGGTGTCTGTTTCTCAAACTAGACACTAATGTACTTGTCCTCTTGCTCAGTTGTGCACTGGGGCCTCCCACTCTTTATATTCTGTTTAGAGCCAGTTTGCGCTGTTCTGTGAAGGGAGTAGTACACAGCGCTGTACGAGATCGTTAGTTTCTTGGCTAACATAATTTCAAAAGGGTTTTCTAAAATTATTAACTTTGATTAGCTAACACAACATGCTGTTGGAACACAGGAGTGATGGTTGCTGATACTGGGCCTCTGTACGCACATGTAGATATTTCATTAGAAATCTGCCGTTTCCAGCTACAATAGACATTTACAACATTAAATGTCTACGCTGTATTTCTGATCAATTTGATGTTATTTTAATGGACCAAAAAATGTGCTTTACTTTCAAAAACAAGGACATTTCTAAGTGATCCCAAACATTTGAACGGTAGTGTGTGTGTGTGTGTGTGTGTGTGTGTGTGTGTGTGTAATATAATGTATGAAGGACTACTATTAGGATTAAAGACACTGGGAAAGAAAGGACAAAGTTCTTATCTGTACAAAAGCTAAGACAACCAGTGAGCTCAAAGCACCATTGATGACTCACACAGGGAAGAAACGTATCATGTGTCGTGCAGTATGGGCTTTATCAGAGCAATACATTAATAAATATATATATATAGAAAAAAACACCTGAAATTTCAGAGAGGAGAAATTATTCAGGTGTTCCATGTGCAGTAAATGTTTTAAACAAGCCTAATAAGACATTAGAGAATTCACACAAGGGAGAAAGCATATCGTTGCAAAGCACTTTGACTGTAATTACAAACTAGACAAGGCATATGAGAAGTCACACAGGGGACAAATGCTTCAGTTGTCCCGTGTGCAATAAATGCTTCTCAGTTCCAAGCTCTGTAAAGAATGCATATAAAGAGAGATCACATTCCACTGAATGTGACGAATCCTTCATAGCAGAGAGACACCTGGCCGTTCATACATAGATTCACACAGGGGGGGGGGGGGAAACACACAAGGTGTCCTGTGTGCAATGAATCCTATTATTAGCAGTTTGGATAAGCATCAGAGAATGCACACAGAGAGAAACCATATCAGTGTAAAGAATGTGGCAAATCCTATAGATGTATGAGATGGCTGGTCGTTCATACGAAGTATCACACAGAGGAGAAATCACACAAATGTCCTGTGTGCAGTAAATGCTATTTCAGAGTCAGCGATTTTCAAAAGTCATCTGAGAATTCACACAGGTGGAAAAGACATGGCAAATCCTTCAAAGTGCGTAACCTATTGCTCAATCAATCAAAATGTTATTAGTCACATTCGCCAAATACAACAGGTTTACAGTGAAATGCTTACTAACGAGCCCCTAACCAACAATGCAGTTTTTTTTTTAAATACGGAAAAGAATAAGAGATAAAAGTAACAAGTAATTAAAGAGCAGCAGTAATATATATATATAGGACATTTGTGTGATTTCTCCTCTGTGTGATACTTCGTATGAACGACATCTATAGGATTTTCCACATTCTTGCTGGTTGCTGGTACAGAGTCAATGTGCGGGGGCAGTAGTTAGTTGAAGAATCACACAGGGGAAAAAACATGCTGCTGCAATGAATGTGGCATATTGGTTCAGAGGAAAAACCAAGTCTTAACAGGGCATATGAGGATTCACACAGGGGAGAGACCCTATAAGTGCCTTATATGTGAGAAATCCATAATGTGTTTTAATGTTCTAAAATTCCACCGGTTAACTCACTCTAAAGAGAAGACCTACTGCTGCCATGAATGTGGCAAATGGTTCAAAACCAAGAAGTACCTGGACAGTCCTATGACGACTCACATAGGAAAGAAGAAATCGTACTGCTGCAATGAATGTGGCAAGTGCTACAAAGTAAAGCAGAGTCTTTAACGGTGCACATGATGATTCACACAGGGTCGAAAACATTTTGCTGCCATGAATGTGGCAACGGATACCTGGATGTGCATATGAGGACTCACAAAGGAAAGAATCCACATTGCATGTAGTGAATGTGGCAAACGCTACCATGAAAAGGCAAGTATAACAAAGTATATGAGGACTCACACAAGGGGAGTAATCATATGTGTGACCTGCGTGTGAGAAAAGTCTTGTATCAGTTTCTGATCTAAGTCACTGCATTTTTTGCAACATCTGTGGCAAATGCTCACGTGACCCCCCCCCCCCCCAGAAAGAACATGGACATGAGAGAAGCACCACACACTGTCCATGTGTTTTCTTGAGGGATCCCATCTTATGTAGAGGCCAAAAAGAAACTGAATGAACACCTATTGAGTTGATGGGCAGCGAGTAGCATAAACACTTATGTGAACAAGGTTTGGTGTAAAAGCTATTCCCAAAGTAAAAAAGTGTGTAAACAGAGCTATGGAGGGCACATACCAATCCAATGCAATTTGTCAGTCAAAAGAGGGAAAAGCTCATTATTATATCTGACACCTTAAGAGACAATTCCCCCCAGGTTACAACTCTTTCTGAACCTGACTCGTCCTGTTCAACGATTCCTACCCCCCCCCCCCCCTCCTCTCTGTCATTTCTTCTTCTGTGGTTTTTAAATGTAAAGGTACATTACCGCCACCAACTGGACTGGAGTGAGAACAAGAGACATGGAAGGTCTGTAGACCAGGGGTATATTCATTAGTCAGATTCCTACTAATGAATACCTAGACCCTACCCATTAATCCCAACTCCCCAAGGAAACAAAATACCTAATTAAATATTACATCAACTGAAGGTTTTCTCAACAGTTCAATTAAACTTGGCTCTTCAATACTATTATTTCGTAGATCTACACTGAACAAAAATGCAACATGCAACAATTTCAAAGATTTTGCTGAGTTACAGTTCATATAAGGAAATCAGTCAATTTAAATACATCATTAGGCCCTAATCTATGGGTTTCACATGACTGGGAATACAGATATGAATATGTTGGTCACAGATACCTTAAAAGGTAGGGGCATGGATCAGAGTGACAGTCAGCATCTGGTGTGACCAACATTTATTTGTCTCATGCGGCACGGCACATCTCCTACTCACAAAGTTGATCAGGGTGTTGATTGTGGCTTGTGGAATGTTGTCCCACTCCTCTTCAATGGTGGTGCGAAGTTGATGGATATTGGCGGGAACTGGAACACGCTGTCATACGCGTAGATCCAGAGCATCCCAATCATGCTCAATGTGTGACATGTCTGGTGAGTATGCAGGCCATGGAAGAACTGGGACATTTTCAGCTTCCAGGAATTGTGTTCAGATCCTTGCGGCATGGGAATGTGCATTATCATGCTGAAACGTGATGGCGGCCGATAAATGGCACGACAATGGGCTTCAGGATTTCGTCACGGTATAAAAATACTATTTTTGTTCGTTGACCGTAGTTTATGCCTGCCCATGCCATTACCCCACCCACACCATGGGGCACTCTTCACAACGTTGACATCAGCAAACTACTCACCCACACGCCTGCAATCTGCCTGGTACAGTTTAAACTGAGATTCTTCCGTGAAGAGCACACTTTTCCATCATGCCAGTTGCCATCGAAAATGAGCATTTGCCCACTGAAGTTGGCTACGACACCAAACTGCAGTCAGGTCAAAATCCTGGTGAGGACAAAGAGCAACGCAGATGAGCTTCCCTAAGACCGTTTCTGACCATTTGTACAGAAGTTATTTGGTTGTGCAAACCCACAGTTTCATCAGCTGTCAGGGTGGCTGGTCTCAGACGATCTCGCAGGTGAAGAAGCCGGATGTGGAGGTCCTGGGCTGGCGTGGTTACATGTGGTCTGCGGTTGTGAGGCCGGTTGGACGTACTGCCAAATTCTCTAAAACCCTGACACAGCCTGGAGGTGTGTTAAGTAATTTTCCTGTTGAAAAACTAATTATAGTCCCACTAAGCGAAAACCAGATGGGATGGCGTATCGCTGCAGAATGCTGTGGTAGCCATGCTGGTTAAGTGTGCCTTGAATTGTAAATAAATCAGACATTGTCAACAGCAAAGCACCATCACACCTTCTCCATGCTTCATTGTGGAACCATGCGGAGATCATCTGTTCACCTACTCTGCGTCTCACAAAGACAGTGGTTGGAACCAAAAATCTCAAATTTGCATTCATCAGACCAAAGAACAGATTTCCACCGGTCTAATGTCCATTGCTCGTGTTTCTTGGCCCAAGCAAGTCTCTTCTTCTTATTGGTGTCCTGTAGTAGTGGTTTATTTGCAGCAATTCGACCATGAAGGCCTGATTCACGCAGTCTCCTCTGAACAGTTGATTTTGAGATGTCTGTTACTTGAACTCTGAATAATTTATTTGGGCTGCAATCTGAGGTGCAGTTAACTCTAATGAATTTATCCTGTTCTTGCCATAATATGGACTTGGTCTTTTACCAAATAGGGCTGTCTTCTGTATACCCCCCTACCTTGTCACAACACAACTGATTGGCTCAAACGCATTAAGATGGAAAGAAATTCCACAAATTAACTTTTATTAACAAGGGTCACCTGTTAATTGAAATGCATTCCAGGTGACTACCTCATGAAGCTGGTTGAGAGTGCCAAGCTGTCAAGGCAAAGTGTGGCTACTTTAGCCAGGTGACGGTACTTTACTATTTATATTTTTTTTACAACTTTTACTTCACTACATTCTTAAAGAAAATAATGTACTTTTTACTCCATACATTTTCCCTGACACCCAAAAGTACTTGTTACATTTTTAAGGCTTAGGAGGACAGGAAAATGGTCCAATTCACTCACTTATCAAGAGAACATCCCTGGTCATCCATACTGCCTCTGATCTCGTGGACTCACTAAACACAAATGCTTTGTTTGTAAATTATGTCTGAGTGTTTTATTCTGTAAATCTGGTTTGCTTAATATAAGGAAACTTATATATATTTTAGCATTTAAAATCAAATAATTATGGACTTTTACTCAAGTAGTATTTTACTGGGTGATTCACTTTTACTCAAGTAGTATTTGACTGGGTAACTCACTTTTACTCAAGTAGTATTTTACTGGGTGACTCACTTTTACTCAAGTAGTATTTTACTGGGTAACTCACTTTTACTCAAGTAGTATTTTACTGGGTAACTCACTTTTACTCAAGTAGTATTTTACTGGGTGACTCACTTTTACGCAAGTAGTATTTTACTGGGTAACTCACTTTTACGCAAGTATGACAATTTTATATTTTTTCCACCAATGGAAAATGTTTTTATTTTTTATTTTGCATGTTGCTTCTCAGCATTGTACAGCAACACATTGTCAATATCCTTTACAAACTGCAAATGTAAGCCTACATGATTGAAATAAGCACAAAATAAGTAGCCCATATGCATTTTGAACTTGCAAAAGATGTACGAAGCTATACGGTTCATGTTGCCAGCAGCAACCCACTGCTGGCTTTCCTCTGAAGCTAAGCAGGGTTGGTCCTGGTTGGTCCCTGGATAGGAGACCAGATGGAAGTGGTGTTGGAGGGCCAGTAGGGGGCACTCTTTCCTCTGGTCTAAAAATAATATCTTGGGGACATTGCCCTTTGTAAGGTGCCATCTTTTGGGATGGGATGTTAAACCGGTGTCCTGGCTAAATTCTCAAATATTGCCCTCATACCATCTTGGTCACCTAATCATCCCCAGGTTCCAATTCTCATTCCTCTCCCCTGGAACTATTCCCCAGGTTGATGCTGTAAATGAGAATGTGTTCTCAGCCAATTTACCTCTTAAAATAAGGGTTAAAAATAAATATGGTGTTTCACAGTGATAATATGTTACTATCCAGTAATGAATGTCCACAGAACTACTTTGCCCCATGTATGTTACACACAGAATAATGAACTGTTGTGAAAGCCACAAAATGTCAGCCTTTTTTCCCCAAATATGAATGACTGTATATTTGTTCAGTAAATGTGTTTAGAAAAAAAGAACAAGTACAGCTTTTTTCCGGTAAAACTCTGCCCAGGAGGGCCCAATGTTCTGAATAAAAAGTACAGGAGGTGGCAGTGCAATATTGGTTACGACGTTTCCGCCAATGAATGAACAGAGACCAGTGTTTACGACCTTTTTACGACAAAAGGTTCTTTATTTCCCGTGTTTACATCCAAACCCTGTTCAATGCCAGAGATGCCCAACGCTATATAGTTGCAAATGCAAAAACGGCATCGGATGGAAGCTTTGACGAGAGACGGTTAGTTATGTTACTCTCATAGAAACTCATTCCTTGTCGAGATCTAGCATACATTTAGTGTATAATTTGGTCTGAAAACGTTATTCATACGCTCCATTGTTTACATTTTGGTGGCACGTGTTTTGAGGGTTTGAAGTGTAAAGCAATTTTGATGTTCAGTTTGCATAATCGCACGAGTCTGATATTTAGAGGCATTTAAGTCACATTTCCACCAACCAGCTGTAGTTATCTGTTCATATAGTAGAAATCCCAGAGAAATACTTGACCTGGAGGCGAGAGAAACGCACAGCTGTTTAGGCGAGGTGCTGGCAAGCGGAATGTAACGCTTGAAAAAGAAAAGTTGAGCCGCACACTCTTGGAGCTCAGATGCAATAATGTAATAACCTAATAACCAACGTTTCGACAGTCAAGCTGTCTTCCTCCGGGTATAGTGACAAAAATTGCGGGTCACTAGTTTATATAGTGTTAAAGGACACACAGGTGTCTAATCATGGCCGGCTATGGCTTGATATCATTGGTTACTTTACAGATATAAATATAACATATAAAAAACATAAATGGATATACGATCATAGATACAATTTGTCTATATAAGCCTACAAACATTTACAATGACTATCAAAATCACAAGTACGATGCTCCGAGATTCGTACTTTTAATTTGCGCTTCATTTTACCCACATAATTTTTACCACAAGGACAAGTTATAAGATAAATAACTGCCTTAGTGGAGCACTTGGTAACAAAAACTTTTTGGGGGGGATCTCTTTCCCTGTTTGGGTGTGCTTGAAGGATCTACATTTGTAAGTGCCATTGCAATGAGTGCAGCCATTACACTTGTGCAGGGGTATTTTGGGGTGGTAAATCAGAGTTTTTTTTAAACCAATTGATCTCTGAGATTTCTGCACTGCGGGAATACGACCAAGGGAGGGTCAGAAAAAAACATTCCCGATGCTGTCATCGGATCTTAGAATTTTTCCTTGGACTACTCATAAGATACCTGCCAAGAAAGGGTTATCAAAGAACAGGCTTATAGGAAGGTCTCTGTTATCTAGCTAACTGCATTTGTGTCTGCTGTAGGTCTCCCTCTCCCCCTATCATCTCTGTTATCCAACTAACTGAATTTGTGTCTGCTGTAGGTCTCCCTCTCCCCCTATCATCTCTGTTATCCAACTAACTGAATTTGTGTCTGCTGTAGGTCTCCCTCTCCCCCTATCATCTCTGTTATCCATCTAACTGAATGTGTGTCTGCTGTAGGTCTCCCTCTCCCCCTATCATCTCTGTTATCCAACTAACTGAATGTGGGTCTGCTGTAGGTCTCCCTCTCCCCCTATCATCTCTGCGTCTGTTGGTTCCTCCACTGCGGCTGGTGTCTGCAGCTCTATGGCAAGTTGTTCAGCAGAGAGACGTAATGGACTACGGGTTGGTGGAGGAGTTTGTCACCACTGTGTTGGAGATAGTTCCTGATATGATGAGTTACAGGGATAGAGTCCAACTCATCATGGGGCTGCGAGCACAGGTGAGAGATGGTGCTGATTGGTGGAGATGAGGGAGTTCCTCAACTCTCATCTCCTGAGGTGTATTCATTAGTGTGTACACCATAGTACCTTACCATATTCTATTCAGTTAACCCTAAGGGGTGTCTCAGGGGGAGTGGCCAGAATTCCTCAACTCTCATCTCCTGATGTCAGTGCTGAGTTTTTTGTTTGTTTGTTGGCCCACCCACCAGTCTAACTTTTACTTCATCAGCTGGTTCTGGAGTTGTGTCGCTCTGATCACCTAGCCAACCCTGAGACCATCCAGCCACATCTGAACAGGATGAAGACCTGTATCATCACTCATAGGGACAAGGAGGTTAGTACTACCCAGTAACAGATCAAGACTTGTAACGCTGCTACTTAGTTGAATTTATTATGACTGAGCTATCCATACTTGCTGTAGATTTCTGATCCAGAGGTGGAAGCGTCAGAATCAAACTTCCTGAAGCTGATTCAAACTCTGCTGGAAGACCCAGTCGAGAAGGAATACTTCTTTCAGGTCAGTTTTGTAACTAAGGAGCTGCTGATGATTTTATTTGATTAGGATCTCATTTAGTCCTCATTCGCTCTAATCTTCCAAGAATCCTTGATGGTGATGACTCCAGAGTGAATGCTTTTACAAGGAATTGAAACGTATTATTAGATTTTTTTTAAAGTACTGAATATTGGGCCTCCCGAGTGGCGCAGTGGTCTAAGGCAGTGCTAGCTTTGCCACTCGAGATTCTGGGTTCGAATCCAGGCTCTGTTGCAGCCAGACGCGACCCGGGAGACCCATGGAGCAGCGCACAATTTGGCCCAGCGTCGTCTGGTTTAGGGGAGGGTTTGGCCCGGCAGGGATGACCTTGTCCCATCGCGCGCTAGTGACTCCTGTGGCGGGCCGGGCGCAGCGCACGTTGACACGGTCGCCAGGCGAACGGTGTTTCCTCCCACACATTGGTGCGGCTGGCTTCCGGGTTAAGTGATTGTGTCAAGAAGCAGTGCTGCTTGGTTGGGTTTTCGGGGGACGCACGGCTCACGACCTTCGCCTCTCCCGAGTCTGTACTGGAGTTGCAGTGATGAGACAAGACTGTAACAACCAATTGGATACCATAAAATTGGGTAGAAAAAAGGCTAAAAGTTTAGTTTTTTTAAAGTAATGAAAAAAGTACTGAATTTCCTCTACTTGTTTGTTTCTTAGAGTGTGTTTTCAGAGGAATTTGGCGCCAAGTATAACTCAGCACTGCAGACTCTGGTGTGGGAGTTCCTCTCCAGGCTGGAGAAGCTGCTTCCAGCACCAACCCTTCAACAGGTATCATGCTAACATCTTATTACCTTCATCAGGGACCATGCTAACATCTTATGACCTTCATTAGGTACCATGCTAACATCTTATTACCTTCATTAGGGACCATGCTAATAACATCTTATTACCTTCATTAGGGACCATGCTAACATCTTATTACCTTGATCAGGGACCATGCTAACATCTTATTACCTTCATTGGGGACCATGCTAACATCTTATGACCATCATCAAGGACCATGCTAACATCTTATTACCTTCAACAGGTACCATGCTAACATCTTATTACCTTCATCAGGGACCATGCTAACATCTTATGACCTTCAGCAGCATACTGTCATAAAAGTTGTTTTTAAAATTCACTGTACAAATATATTTGTCCTTAAATGACAAATGCCCTTTAAGTGAATAACTAGATGGTTATAACAAAGTGAAAATAAGCATAAAGACATACTTCTTAAAAGCTACCACATGTGCTTTTATGTTATAATACAAAATGGATACATTGGTCTTTTTAAAAGCCATTGTCTCTCTCTTCCCATTAGACGGCATCTTGGTTCCTACCTGACCCCTCTGTCCTGGAGGAGTGTGTGCAGTGTGTATCCCACCCTCAGCCTTTGAAGACCCTTCTCCAGCACCACAACAATACATGTGGACATGTAGACACCAATGGTAGGAGAAATAGACTTTGGACAGGAAATAATGTTATGTGATTTTTAAGCTTTTTCTGGACCCCTCTTCCCAACAGCTGAAGGTCCCGACGCTTCTGCGCATGTGGGGGTTTCTTTACTTTACGCACAGTCTCTGCTCTAACTAGTAGAAAACCTCCCTTCACTTTGGACAGGAAATAATGTTATCAGATAGCCTATAACATTTTAATGTTTGGCTTTAATGGTTTAATATTGACTTTTTTTCTTCTTCCACTGTCTTCTGCTCTACTAGCACTGTCTTCTGCTCTACTAGTACTGTCTTCTGCTCTACTAGCACTGTCTTCTGCTCTACTAGCACTGTCTTCTGCTCTACTAGCACTGTCTTCTGCTCTACTAGCACTGTCTTCTGCTCTACTCATACTGTCTTCTGCTCTACTAGTAGAAAACCTCCCTTCAGATATCTGACTGTCAGACGTGAATGACAATTCTTAATGTTTTACCAGTGCAACGTCCGTGCAGCATCTCGGCATACCAACCATTTCATCTCAGAGTTCATGGAGATATGCATCTAGATCTTCTTGAGTTGCACAGTGTTGTTTTGAATTAAGTAGCCTACAGTGTTGTTTTGAATTAAGTAGCCTACAGTGAGCATTATATTATGCTTAGTAACGTTATACTATGCTATTATATTTGGTTGTGTTATGTAGAATACTATCATTATGTGATCTTGCAGACATTTGATTCAGACTTTGATTTAACTTGATTAAACAAGCACAATTCACCAGAGCATCCTGTTCTCTAGGAGTAGCGGAGAGACGTCCCGCACATGCACAGAATCTTCTGGACCTTTAGCCGTCGGGAAGAGGGGTCTAGAAAAGTCAGATCTGCAACCACTCCATATGAGGATATAACATGTTAGCCTTGAATGTTTTTTAAATTTTTATATATAGACTTTTCTTGTCATCCTGTCCTCAGGTCTGTTTTCTGGCGACAATCAAATCCCAATCGAAGCTGACCCAGAGGTCCAATCAGAACCTGTGCAGCAATGTATGAGCCATGTCTCATCTGACAATGAGTCAGACATGACCCCTTTGTTGGAACTGGGGATTGATTCAGACCGAACTGTGCACAAAGGGGTGGAGCCTGTGCACAAAGGGGTGGAGCCTGTGCACAAAGGGGTGGGGCCTGTGCACAAAGTGGTGGAGTCTACTTCTTTAGAGGTAGGGCATATATACAATGAAACTACAGAGAAAAATATTAAACACAACACACCAGGTAAAGAGCTAGCAAAATATATGCAAAATAATACATATTTTCACCACCTTAACACTGACAGTGGGCTGAAAATCCAAGGAAAAGCCCACAGCAGCCAACAGGAAGTGCAGGACATTTCTAGTTTATCTACTTCCTGTTGGCTCCATCAGCCAACAGTGCAGCTGCACAGACTTGACATTGCTGATATGCTTTTACCTGTGACGGAGGTCTATTCAACACCGAGGAGAGAGAGTCTTCAGATTGACAAAGTGGGATCCCAAGGACAGAGAAGAGGACAGGTCATATCACAAAATAGTGAGAGGAATATCAATGAAGAGCCCTCTGATGGTCAACCTCAGTATTCTCTGGCCCCTGACCCATCCCTTACCACAGGGCAGCCTAAAAGAAGCAAGCGTGTCAAAATATGCTCCTTGTGTAGAAAGACTTTCAGCGAAGCAAAGGATTTGACGGCACACATAAGATGTCACAATGAGCAGAGCCCTTCCAAGTGCACCCAGTGTGGACAAGACTTTGAACACCATGAGGACTTACAGAAACATCAGCAGAATGTGTGTGAGGCGGCAGCTCAACCAGAAGAGGACAACATGTCTACGGCATCTTTTAAGGAGGATAACATGTCTATGACATCCGTGGAGGATCAGACGGAGCTAGCATGCACGGAGCTATCAGAGTCGTCCAAAGCCAGGACATGCCGTGTGTGTCATAAAACTGTCTATAGTAGAAATTATTTGAGAAAGCACCTGAAATCCCAACACGGTCAACTCCTGAAGATACACAAGAAACACAAAACATTTTTCTGTTGCTCTTTGTGTAATAAGACCTTTGGATGCAGAAATAATTTAAGAAAGCATCTGGAATCCAAACACAGTCAACTCCTGAAGATGCATAAGAAACACACAAATATTATCTGTTGCATTATGTGTAATAAGTCCTTTGATCTTTCTGAGCCAAACAAGTGTGAGGTGAACCAACAGCACCTCCTCAGGAAGGCACAGCCAGAGGCCAACACACTTATAGCTGCAGTGATACCACAACCCTCAAGCACTACATCCCAGAACCCAACAACCTCCAATGCTCTGCCCATTCAGGCACAGTTCTACAATGACTACAGAACATGTCTTTTGTGCAATGAAACTTTCGATACTGCAGAGACCATGAGAAAGCACCTAAGATTTCAACACAATATACTGTCTTACTTGTGCCACGATTGTGGGGAAAGTTTCCCAAGCAAATTAGATCTTCAGAAACACTCAAAGAATTGTTTGAGTATTCCAGATTCAAGAAAATGTCATGAGTGCAGGAAAATTACTCCTCAAACAACGCAGCCGCAAGCAAACATTTGTCAGGAGATGAACCAAAGACAACAGCAACTACCTGCAGGGGGAAATGAGATGGAGATCCCTCAGTCCTGCAACACAGACGTTAAGTCCTTAAATGACTTGCAGCAATGCCAGCCAAATGAGTGGGAGAAGATTCACTTTCAGAGAGGACAGCAAGACTGGAGTGAGGAGGTTGATCCAAACCAGCATCCAGGGGAGGTTGATCCAAACCAGCATCCAGGGGAGGTTGATCCAAACCAGCATCCAGGGGAGGTTGATCCAAACCAGCATCCAGGGGAGGTTGATCCAAACCAGCATCCAGGGGAGGTTGATCCAAACCAGCATCCAGGGGAGGTTGATCCAAACCAGCATCCAGAGGAGGTTGATCCAGCCGACAGAAGCAGTTGTCTGATTCCAAGGGAGAATGGGACAGAGATTCCCCAGAGCCATAGCACTTCACCCCAGAACCCAACAACCTTCGATGCTCCCCCCACTCAGACGCAGCCACCTGGCATCTCTCCCCCAGCCTCGCTAAAATCTAGAACATGCCCTTTGTGCTCAAAATGTTTTGCTTATAAAAAGACCATGATGCAGCATCTGAGACGTCATTCACAGGGTCAGGGACCCTTCATGTGCACCATATGTTCAAAGAGCTTTGGTACCGCCAGCGATTTGAAGAGACATCAGGGAATTAAGAGCGGTTGTGGGCCAAATCATCGTAATCTCGTTGTACCTGAGAATGTTCCCACAGAACAAAAAACTGTCTTCTCCTGCCCCCATTGTCAGGGACAGTACACGAGTGAAAAAAAAATGAAAGCACACATGGTATGTCACACAGGAGATGGGTTCACCTGTAGGTTTTGTGGCAAGATATTTGCTGAAGATAAGAAATTACGCAATCATGTTCGTTCTCATATTGACAGACGACATCTATGTGACACATGTGGTAAAGATTTTACATCTTTGTCTAACTTGAAAAAACACACACTTGTACACACGGGAGAACAGCCGTACATTTGCCCAGACTGTGGCAAAAGTTTTAGTCTGAAGGGTAACCTGAAAGTCCATCAACAGAGTCATACAGGAGAGCGGCCATTTGCGTGCACAATGTGTAAAATACGCTGTTTCACTCAGACTCATCTAAAACGGCATATGTTGAGGCACACAGGAGAGAAGCCTCATAAGTGTTTGGCTTGTGGGAAGACATTTCAACGGAAAAACACATTGAGGAAACATCAGCAAGATTCGTGTTCTTAGTTCTTGGCTTTTACACACTGCCTTCTTGAGATGCAGACTCAGTCATACTTTTTTTTCGCTCAACCTTGATTACATTTAGTTGAGGACATTAATGGCTTGCAATTGGTTGTAGGTTCTAGTCAACAGACAAGTAGGCATCCATCTTTTGCTACTTTAACATTTTGCATATTTGTAATATCTAGCAGTTTTGTGTGTGTGTGTGTGTGTGTAAAGGATATTGTCAATGGGTTGCTGTACAATGCTGACAAAAATAATATATATTCTGTTTTGTGTCAAATGTTGCCTTTTTTTTCTGTCAGCATTGTACAGCAACCCATTGACAATATCCTTGACAAACTGCAAATGTAACTCTACAAGAGAGATTGAAATAAGCACAACATAGGTAGACCGTATGCATTTTGAATGTAAACAAGTATAAATTCTCACCACTCCATTTTGTTATTGTGTTTAACAATGCTCATGTGCTGTGACCTTATTTAATATTATGTATTGATTTCTTCTTCAGTCTTTATGCCATGTGCACTGCACAGAACACAGGAAGTATAATAACTGAATTATTGTAATGTTTGTGTCAGTTTAATCCTGTAAGGGATGGATTGCCAACTGGCAATTTGACACAAAAATAAAATGTCATTCACCACAATCTGTTAGCCTTTTTCCCCACACAACTCTGCCCAGGAGGGTGCAATGTTTTAAACATTTTCAGATGGAAATGTGACTGTCCATTATCCATCCCCCATGCCCTGTCTGCCCTGTCCTTTCCTTGTGCGCGCTACTGTCACAGTACAGTAGGTGGTAGTGCAACGTTGGTTACAACAATTAATGAACATAGACCAGTGTTTACGAACTTCTTAAAAAACAAAGGTTCTTTATTTCCTGTGTATACATCCACCCGGTCCGTGCTATCCGGGATCCTTGGGACGACTCTACCCCCCCCCTCCCCCCATTGAAGTAGAAATGTATAAAATGGTAAGGGTTTAGGTGTTGTCCTCCTGAGTGGCGCAGCGGTCTAAGATACTGCATCTCAGTGCTAGAGGCGTCACTACAGACCATGGTTAGATTCCAGGCTGTATCACAACTGGCCGTGATTGGGAGTCCCATAGGGCGGTGCACTGTTGGCCTGGGTAGACTGTCAATGTAAATGAGAATTTGTTCTGAAACTGACTTGCCTAGTTAAATAAAAAGGTTCGGTAGAGTTTAGGTTAGGGACATCCCAAGGATCCCAGATAGCACAGACCCATCCAAATCCTGCTCTATACCAGAGATGCCAAACACCTATAGGTGCAAGCAGTGTGCAGGGGGACATGAGACAAAGAATGCGTTGTATTGGTGGAAAAAGTTGTGTGTGTTAACTGTAGGGGTACACATGGTGCTGGAGATCAGAGGTGTCTGCTGATTTTATTTTATTTTATTAGGATCAATCTTCCAAGAGTCCTTAACATTAAAACACAATGTATAATACAAACACACTTTCACATATAACACACTAGTACAAACATACATAATACACAAGCATAATGACCCAATAAATACTCAATCTAAAAAAATATTGATTCTTCATCTACTATAGTCCCACAACATTTCTATATACTATATTTAAATTGTTTTTAAATAATGTTTAAACTTATATATTGAAAGGTTTCTAGTTTGCTCAGTTAATTTATTCAATTTCTTTATTGCTCTAAATCGAAATGTTATTTTGCCCATTTATTTTTTCTGTCTGGATAACGCATAGATGGTGGACAATCTATTCCTAGTATTTACTGAATGTCTGTCTCTTAAATTATGTATATTATAAAATAAGATAAGCATGTGTTTTTCAATTATCTTGTCGATTGATGACCAACCAAGAACACTGCGCATGACTGCAACAGAAGAACCATATCTCCACCTTAAAACAATCCTTGCTGCTTTATTCTGTGCATTCTGCAGCCTCCTAACTTCACTAGATGATGCATTTCCCCAGACCACCGAACAATAGTTCACTTGACTCTCAACCAATGCTTGTGTTATTTGCTGAAGGATTTTCCCTGGTAAATATTTAGCTATCCTTCTGATTATGCATGCTGTTTTAATATTTTTTTTTACATAGTTTAGTTATTTTAGACGACCATGATAAGCAGTTGTCTAGCTGCACTCCCAATAGGTTGGTTTCTGCCACTTCTTCAATTTGTACTCCTCCCATACTTAATTGTATCCCATGCTGTTTTGGCCTTTTCCTAGTTGAACAGACCAACATAACTTTGGCTTGCTTGGTGTTTAAAGCAAGTTTTTTTTTGCAAACCCATTTCCTGATAATCTCCAAATCTCCTTGCAAAGCTTGCTGTACCTGTTGAACCGATTGTCTTGCTGCATAAATTGTAGTATCATCTGCAAATATAGTAGCTTGAGTTTCAACCAAGGCATAGGGAAGGTCGTTGGTGTATATTAAGTAGAGAAGTGGCCCAAGGCAGCTGCCCTGCGGTATTCCACAGTTTAACACATTAGGGGAAGAAAATGAACCATTGATATAGGTAGACTGTTTCCTGTCAGTTAGATATGACTGTACCCAATTCAATGCTACTTCCTTAAAACCATAATGCATTAATTTTGTCAAAATAATTTAATGATCCACTAAATCCAATGCTGCACTGAAATCTAAAAATAGCACACCTACAAACCTACCATTATCCATAGCATTGAGCCACTGGTCAGTCATGTCAACCAATGCAGTGGTAGTGGAAGAGAAAGGCAAGTTCAGGTTGCCACGATCAGAGTAGTGCAGAAGGTGTGGTATGCTGAGCCAGTGAAGAGAGTAGTAGAGGAAGATGGGTCCAGGGTATGGGATCCTAAGAGGAGCCCTGTGAGTAGGCTGAGGCCAATAGAGAGTGAAAGGAATAACAAATCAAATCAAATGTTTATTTGTCACATACACATGGTTAGCAGATGTTAATGCGAGTGTAGCGAAATGCTTGTGCTTCTAGTTCCGACAATGCAGTAATAACCAACAAGTAATCTAACTAACAATTCCAAAAAAAAAAACTACTGTCTTATCCACAGTGTAAGGGGATAAAGAATATGTACATAAAGATATATGAATGAGTGATGGTACAGAGCAGCATAGGCAAGATACAGTAGATGGTATCGAGTACAGTATATACTTATGAGATGAGTATGTAAACAAAGTGGCATAGTTAAAGTGGCTAGTGATACATGTATTACATAAGGATGCAGTAGATGATATAGAGTACAGTATATACGTATACATATGAGATGAATAATGTAGGGTATGTAAACATTATATTAGGTAGCATTGTTTAAAGTGGCTAGTGATATATTTTACATCATTTCCCATCAATTCCCATTATTAAAGTGGCTGGAGTTGAGTCAGTGTCAGTGTCAGTGTCAGTGTGTTGGCAGCAGCCACTCAATGTTAGTGGTGGCTGTTTAACAGTCTGATGGCCTTGGAATAGAAGCTGTTTTTCAGTCTCTCGGTCCCAGCTTTGATGCACCTGTACTGACCTCGCCTTCTGGATGATAGCGGGGTGAACAGGCAGTGGCTCGGTTGTTGTCCTTGATGATCTTTATGGCCTTCCTGTAACATCGGGTGGTGTAGGTGTCCTGGAGGGCAGGTAGTTTGCCCCCGGTGATGCGTTGTGCAGACCTCACTACCCTCTGGAGAGCCTTACGGTTGTGGGCAGAGCAGTTGCCGTACCAGGCGGTGATACAGCCCGCCAGGATGCTCTCGATTGTGCATCTGTAGAAGTTTGTGAGTGCTTTTGGTGACAAGCTGAATTTCTTCAGCCTCCTGAGGTTGAAGAGGCTCTGCTGCGCCTTCTTCACGATGCTGTCTGTGTGAGTGGACCAATTCAGTTTGTCTGTGATGTGTATGCCGAGGAACTTAAAACTTACTACCCTCTCCACTACTGTTCCATCGATGTGGATAGGGGGGTGTTCACAATCATCCACAATCATCTCCTTAGTTTTGTTGACGTTGAGTGTGCCTCCAGTAAGTTTTTTTTTAGGGGGGGGGAGTCCATGGTCATGGTTGTCAACTGTACCGCAGGAATGGAACTTAAATCACAGAGGATAGATGTTGTGGGGGCAGCTGCAGAGAAGTACTTGGGTGTATGAGATTTTACTGCAGAAGAGTTACAAGATGTTTTGAACGATAGTGTCCTGTCTTCCAAGGCTGCTGGCCTGGAGTAGGATCAGACAGGGCCAAAGTAGTGGAATAGTGGTGAGGTTTTAGTGGGTGCAGTGTTAGTTGGTATAGTGGTCAGGTTTTAATGGGTGCAGGGTTAGTTGGTATAGTGGTGAGGTTTTAATGGGTGCAAGTGTAACCGATGTGAAATGGCTAGCTAGTTAGCGGTGGTGTGGTTTTAATGGGTGCAGGGTTAGTTGGTATAGTGGGGAGGTTTTAATGGGTGTAGGGTTAGTTGGTATAGTGGGGAGGTGTTAATGCGTGCAGGGTTAGTTCTTATAGTGGGGAGGTTTTAATGGGTGCAGGGTTAGTTGGTATAGTGGGGAGGTTTTAATGGATGCAGGGTTAGTTGGTATAGTAGTGATGTTTTAATGGATGCAGGGTTAGTTTGTAGGGCTTTTTTTTTACTAAGCGTAATACATTCACACTATAGAATAGTACACCTAGAACATTTATTTGCGGACCGCCATAATACCAAAGAAGAAGAAGCAGTAGCTACAAGGGTAAAATACATAGTTGCGAATACAACGGCATCGGATGGAAGCTTTGACGTGAGATGGTTAGTAATGTTGCACTTATAGAAACTCATTCCTTTTCGAGACTTAGCAATAAAGTTGCTGTAATGTAATATAATTTTGTCTGTCACGTTTAAAAAAACGTTTTTTAAGTAGTATAAGTATTAAAATTGATTTATTTTGTCTGAAAATGTGACGCACGTGCTCCGTTGTTTCCATTTTGGTGAAAGGTTACGTCCTGCCTACTGTAGCAGAGGCGAAGAGAGAGAGATGTCTGTATTCTCCAGCAGGCGGTGTCACTCACCAAGCAAGGGGTTGTTGTATGGAGGTGAATGTAAGTGTCAAATTTGTTTAACAAAAACGGTATGGCTTATTTGATCGAATAAAAGTTTCGTAATGCTTAGGGTGTTCACACGAGTATAGCTCTCATTGGCTAGAATGGCTCAACTTGATCTTGCCTCCTCATTGACTGCCTTCCATTTTTGAAGATATTTCTTTTTCATTGTTAGAGTGGCCACTACAGTATCTGGTTAATATAATGGAAAATATGTGACTGTATTTTGTGTGTGTGTGTCTGAACAAGTATAAAACCAAGGTAGTTAATTTACTGTCACCTGCAGTTATGGAACGTTTCCTCATGCGCAAAACTCCCCAGAAGCGGGCGCGCGAGGCGGCGCGAGGTGGGCGGAGAGGATGGGAGTGGTAAAACCCCTACAGCTTGAACATCGTTGCGATTCTAGCTTGGCTGGTGGTGCATTTGGTAGCTGACAAGATTTGATAAATAACTGGTACTTCAAATGAACGAATCCCTGTCAGTTATGTGTAGTATCTGCATACTAATACCATCAGTATTAAGCTTTTGTTGAAAAGAAGAAAACAAATATATAAACATATATATATATACCATTTTTTAAATATGGTTGCTTAGCAACTTGGGGAATAATATATAATAATATATACAGTTTTGTACACCCTCAAAAAAACTTTTCAACAGCTTACATTGAAATAAATTGTACATTTTCACCTCCCTCTCTCTCTTTCAACATCGCCAATTTACACCTCCGATGATAGTTCTGGCTTTTGCTTTCACTGTATGCTAGCAGGATAGTCCATATCTCCAATCTGCTTTGCTGATAGTGATGTGTTAATTGTTCTAATTAGAACGTATGGTAAAGCCTCAACCCTTAGCCTCTTTTTTTATAAGTACAAACTTTTTTGTGTGTTTTGTGTGACAGAGATAATACGCAAAAATAGAGACACTTTCTACTCGAGCAACTTTCTACTTGAGCGCAGCTCCAGTTGGGTCATTATCATTCAAAACAATGTATTCTAAAATAAATTGCACGAGCGCCTTCAGTGAGTTTAGGCCTTTAGGAGGATATTTCATTGATTGATCCCTCCCCATGACCTAGATATACTGTTGCTAGCCACAATATACTGTTGCTAGCCACAATTCTGACGTGTGCTCTGATATCTGCTTCACTGATTTCTGCTCTCGTAAAATCCTGGGTTTTCTGCACGTTAACATGTGGGTTCACAGCTCCAATTCAGATGTTTTGGTCATTACTGAGACGTGGTTAAGGAAGAGTGTTTTGAATACTGATGTTAACCTTTCTGGTTATAATCTTTTTCGGCAAGACAGATCTTCCAAAGGTGGTGGAGTGGCAATCTTTACCAAGGAACACCTTCAGGGCTCGGTTGTCTCCACCAAATCTGTCCCCAAACAATTTGATTTGCTGGTGTTAAGCATTAAACTTTCAAATAGCTCTTCGTTGACTGTTGTTGGGTGCTATTGTCCTTCATCAGCACCGGCCTGTACCCTGCCCACCCTAATCTCTCTCCTGGCCCCTTACACTAAGTCTGAATTTGTCCTGTTAGGTGACCTAAACTGGGACATGCTTAAACCATCTGACCAAGTACTAAAGCAACGGGACTTGCTAAATCTTTCTCAGATTATTACCAATCCCACAAGGTATGACTCCAAACATCCAGAAAATGCTACTCTCCTCAACGTTATCCTCACAAATAATCCTGATAGGTATCAGTCTGGTGTTTCCTGTAGTGACCTTTGTGATCACTGTTACAGTCTGTGCTCGTAATGGCTGCTCAGTGAAACGACCTGTCCTGATTTGTCATAGACGCTTGCTAAAAAACTTTAATGACCATGTTTTCCTTCATGAACTGGCCTCTGTAAAATGGTATAGAATCAGCTTGGACCTTCTTTTTTTGATATTTTCAGTGGTATTGTTAATGAACATGCCCCCATAAAGAAAATGATAATTAAAAATAGGTTCAGCCCCTGGTTTAACCGTAATCTTGCAGAGTTACTCCACCTTAAGAATTGCATTTGGTGAAAGGCTCTGCACACACATACTCAGGCTGACTGGCTCTCGTTCAGGCAAATGAGAAATAAGTGTACTCAGGCTATCCGGAAGGCTAAAGTTAGTTACTTTAAGGAGCAGTTCTCTCTCTGTGGATCTAACCTCATGAAGTTCTGGAAAACAGTGAAATACCTGGATAATAAACCCTCCTCCTCACAGCTGCCCATGTCCCTTAATGGTGATGATGTGGTTGTTACTGACAATCTTTAATCACCACTTCATTATGTCAGGATTCCTATTTGACTCAGCCATGCCTCCTTGCCCGTCCAACATTTCTTCATCTCCCACCCCTTCTAATGCGACTATCCCCGATGCTTCTCCCTCTTTTTCTCCTGCCCCGCTACAAAGTTTCTCCCTGCAGGCAGTCACAGAGTCCGAGGTGCTAAAGGAGCTCCTGAAACTTGACCTCATAAAAACATCTGGGTCATATGGTTTAAGATCCTCGTGTCGTCTTAAGGGTCAAAAATGACCCGCCACTATGTTTAACAGCAGAGAAAACCTCCTAAATGATATTTTTTCTACTTGAAATTTGTTGACTTTTCCTAGAGTGACCCCAACATTATAAAAAGTGAAACATCGCCTTTGTTCCTATTTCCATTAAGGCTGTACACCACCAGGGGACAAAGGTTGTCTTAAGGGTCATTTTTGACTCAGCAGTTATACAATAATTTACACACCACATAAACCACAAAGACACACACACACACAATGAGAAATGTAGATTATGTGTACTACTGATTTGAACTCAGCCAGCAGCTCCTGAACAGGAAGATCACCATGGTTGGCACAGTTCGAAAGAACAAGCCTGACCTCCCCCTGCACTTCTCGCAACAAGGCGAAGAGAGGCCTTCTCATCAATGTTTGCCTTCACCCCCACCACCACTCTAGTTTCTTACCTCACAAAGAGGAAGAAGAATGTGGTTCTTCTGAGCACACTGCACAAAACGGCTGAGACCAGTGATCGTGAGGACAGGAAGCCAGCCATCATCCTGGTCTACAACCACAACAAAGGAGGCATGGACAACCTGGACAAGGTGATTGGAACTTAAAGCTGCAGGAGGATGACTGCCCGCTGGCCCCTGGTCATCTTCCATAACATCATTGATGTGTCCTCATACAATGCCTTCGTGATATGAAACAAGATCAAACCTAACCGGATGCCTGATAAGCGGAACAAGAGGAGGGTGTTCAGGGAGCAGCTGGGAAAGGCACTTGTAACCCTACACATTCAAAGAAGGGAGCGCCTCCCCCATAAAGCAGCCTTTGCAGCGCATGTGAAAGCTGTTCAGGGGGCTGAATCTTGTCCTGAGCCACCTGAGGTTGCAGCTGGGGCAGGCAAGAGGAGGAGATGCTAATTCTGCCCCCCAAAGAAGGACTGTAAAACAAATACTATGTGCTGCACATGCGAGAAATACATCTGCAAAGTCCATGCACACACACTTGCATACTGTCCTACATGTGCTAATTAGAGTTGATTGATTTATGTTCTACATGTTTTTGTTTTGTATCTGTTATTTTGTTCTTATTTTGTTCTTATTTTGTTCTTATGTATTGATGTTGTTTATGCACCTTGTTGGTGGGGGCAATGTTTTGTTTTTTTTTAAAGGGAGAAGACTAGTATTTTGTAAGTAAATTCCTAATTGAACAGTATATAAGAATATATCACTATGTTTCCAAAAAAGTTCAAGACTGTTATTGTTTCCCTTCTATAAAATGCATTCAAACTACTTTCTGCACATTTATGCTACTTTCTTAGGCTACACAAGTGCTATCTCTTGCTTAAAAAATTATGTTTACACCTATGCAATACCTTTAGCAATAATAATAATAATAAACCTCTACTTTAGTATAAAAAATGTAAAAAATGATGACAGGTGTATGTAATAAGAACGAGTGGTGTCCACTGATTTAAATGCAGTCTTTCTGCATTGTGAGGGAAAACTCAGATATTCACAAAGTTTGTGATGAATGACAGGTTGTTTCTTCATGCAAAATAGATTTGGGGTTTAAAATTCAATTAAGATGCTTTATTGTAGGGGTTTAGTGAAGGCGGGTCATTTTTTTACTCTTAGGGGGAGTATACAGAATGTTAAGACTACACAAGGGTTAAGGTTGCTGCCCCTATCATTACCAAGCCTATTTCCAACCTTTTTAACGTGTCTCTCCTTTCTGGAGAGGTTCCCATTGCTTGGAAGGCAGCCACAGTTCGTCCTTTATTTAAAAGGGGAGATCAAGCTGATCCTAACTGTTATAGGCCTATTTCTATTTTGCCCTGTTTATCAAAAGTGTTGGAAAAACTTGTCAACTGACTGGCTTTCTTGGTGTTTATAATATTTTCTCGGGCATGCATTCTCGTTTCTGCTCAGGTTATGGATGTGTCACTGCAACCTTAAAGGTCCTCAATGATGTCACCTTTGCCCTTGATCCTAAGCAATATTGTGCTGCTATTTTTATTGACTTGGCCAAAGCTTTTGATACTGTAGACCATTCCATTCTTGTGGGCAGGATAAGGAGTATTGGTGTCTCTGAGGGGTCTTTTGGCTGGTTTGCTAACTACCTCTCTCAAAGAGTGCAGTGTATAAAGTCAGAAAATCTGCTGTCTCAGCCACTGCCTGTCACCAAGGGAGTAACCCAAGGTTCGATCCTAGGCCCCATGCTTTTCTCAATTTACATCAAAAACATAGCTCAGGCAGTAGGAAGCTCTCTCATCCATTTATATGCAGATGATACAGTCTTATACACAGCTGGCCCCTCCCTGGATTTTGTGTTAAATGCTCTACAACAAAGCTGTCTTAGTGTTCAACAAGCTTTCACTACCCTTAACCTTGTTCTGAACACCTCCAAAACAAAGGTCATGTGGTTTGGTAAGAAGAATGCCCCTCCTCCCACAGGTGTTATTACTACCTCTGAGGGTTTAGAGCTTGAGGTAGTCACCTCATACAAGTACTTGGGAGTATGGCTAGACAGTACACTGTCCTTCTCTCAGCACATGTCAAAGCTGCAGGCTAAAGTTAAATCTAGACTTGTTTTCCTCTATCGTAATTGCTCCTCTTTCACCCCAGCTGCCAAACTAACCCTGATTCAGATGACCATCCTACCCATGCTAGATTACGGAGATCGATCGGCAGGTAAGGGTGCTCTCGAGCGGCTAGATGTTCTTTACCATTCGGCCATCAGATTTGCCACCAATGCTCCTTATAGGACACATCACTGCACTCTATACTCCTCTGTAAACTGGTAATCTCTGTATACCCGTCGCAAGACACACTGGTTGATACTTATCTATAAAACCCTCTTAGACCTCACTCCCCTATCTGAGATATCTACTGCCGCCCTCATCCTCCACAAATAACACCCATTCTGCAAGTCACATTCTGTTAAAGGTCCCCAAAGCACACACATCCCTGGGTCGCTCCTCTTTTCAGTTCGCTGCAGCTGGTGACTGGAATGAGCTGCAACAAACACTCAAACTGGACAGTTTGATCTCAATCTCTTCATTAGGAGACTCAATCATGGACACTCTTACTGAGTTGTGGCTGCTTTGCGTGATGTATTTTTGTCTCTACCTTCTTGCCCTTTGTGCTATTGTCTGTGCCCAATAATGTTTGCACCATGTTTTGTGCTGCTACCATGTTGTGTTGCTACCATGTTGTTGTTATGTTGTGTTGCTACCATGCTGTGTTGTCATGTGTTGCTGCCTTCTTATGTTGTTGTCTTAGGTCTCTCTTTATGTAGTGTTGTCTCTCTTGTTGTGATGTGTGTTTTGTTCTATATTTACAGTTGAAGTTGGAAGTTAACATACACTTAAGTTGGAGTCAATAAAACTCATTTTTCAACCACTCCACAAATTTCTTGTAAACAAACTATAGTTTTGGCAAGTCGGTTAGGACATCTACTTTGTGCATGACACAATACATTTTTCCAACAATTGTTTACAGACAGATTATTTCACTTATAATTCACAGTATCACAATTCCAGTGGGTCAAAAGTTTACATACACTAAGTTGACTGTGCCTTTAAACAGCTTGGAAAATTCCAGAAAAGGATGTCATGGTTTTAAAAGCTTCTGATAGGCTAATTGACATCATTTGAATCAATTGGAGGTGTACCTGTGGATGTATTTCAAGGCCTACCTTCAAACGTAGTGTCTCTTTGCTTGACATCATGGGAAAATCAAAAGAAATCAGCCAAGACCTCAGAAAAAAAATGGTTTGGTTCATCCATGGGAGCAATTTCCAAACGCCTGAAGGTACCACGTTCATTTGTACAAACAATAGTACTCAAGTATAAACACCATGGGACCACGCAGCCATCATACCGCTCAGGAAGGAGACACGTTCTGTCTCCTAGAGATGAACGTACTTTGGTGCGAAAAGTGCAAATCAATCCCAGAACAACAGCAAAGGACCTTGTGAAGATGCTGGAGGAAACAGGTACAAAAGTATCTATATCCAAAGTAAAATGTCGACATAACCTGAAAGGCCACACAGCAAGGAAGAAGCCACTGCTCCAAAACCGGCATAAAAAAGCAGGACTACGGTTTGCAACTGCACATGGGGCCAAAGATTGTACTTTTTGGAGAAATGTCCTCTGGTCTGATGAAACAAAAATAGAACTGTTTGGCCGTAATGACCATCGTTATGTTTGGAGGAAAAAGGGGGAGGCTTGCAAGCCGAAGAACACCATCCCAACCGTAAAGCACAGGGGTGGCAGCATCATGTTGTGGGGGTGCTTTGCTGCAGGAGGGACTGGTGCCATTCACAGAATAGATGGAATCATGTGGTAGGAAAATTATGTGGATATATTGAAGCAACATCTCAAGACATCAGTCAGGAAGTAAAAGCTTGGAAAGTCGCAAATGGGTCTTCCAAATTTATTCTGACATTTCACATTCTTAAAATAAAGTGGTGATCCTAACTGACCTAAAATAGGGAATTTTTACTAGGAATAAATATCAGGAATTGTGAAAAACTGAGTTTAAATGTATTTGGCTAAGGTGTATGTAAACTTCAACTGTACTACCTCAATTAGCCCGACTAACCGGTGCCCCCGCACATTGGCTACCCGGACTATCTGCATTGTGTCCCACCTCCCACCCAACCCCTCTTTTACGCTACTGCTACTCTCTGTTTGTCATATATGCGTAGTCACTTTTACCAAACCTAGCCCGACTAACCAGTGCCTGTATATAGCTTCGCTACTGTATATAGCCTCTACTGTATATAGCCTCGCTACTGTATATAGCCTCTACTGTATATAGCCTCACTACTGTATATAGCCTCACTACTGTATATAGCCTCTCTACTGTATATAGCCTCTCTACTGTATATAGCCTCACTACTGTATATAGCCTCACTACTGTATATAGCCTCGCTACTGTATATAGCCTCTACTGTATATAGCCTCACTACTGTATATAGCCTCTCTACTGTATATAGCCCCTCTACTGTATATAGCCTCTCTACTGTATATAGCCTCACTACTGTATGTAGCCTCTCTACTGTATATAGCCTCGCTACTGTATATAGCCTCGCTACTGTATATAGCCTCACTACTGTATATAGCCTCGCTACTGTATATAGCCTCGCTACTGTATATAGCCTCACTACTGTATATAGCCTCTCTACTGTATATAGCCTCACTACTGTATGTAGCCTCACTACTGTATATAGCCTCGCTACTGTATATAGCCTCTCTACTGTATATAGCCTCACTACTGTATATAGCCTCACTACTGTATATAGCCTCGCTACTGTATATAGCCTCGCTACTGTTATTATTCAGTCTTTTTACTGTTGTTTTTTATTTCTTTACTTACCTATTGTTCACCTACTACCTATTTTTACTTAAAAATTGCACTGTTGGTTAGGGCCTGTAAGTAAGCATTTCACTGTAAGGTCCACTTACACCTGTTGTATTCGGAGCACGTGACAAATAAACTTAGATTTGATGGCAGAGGATGAATGGCACTACAATGGGCCTCAGGATCTCATCACGGTATCTCTGTGCATTCAAATTGCCTTTGATAAAAGGCAATTTTGTTCGTAGCTTATGCTTGCCCATACCTTAACCCCACCTCCACCATGGGACACTCATGGTGGAGGCTCTACACGGCAGCTGACCGTACAGCCTTGACATCTGCAAACCTCTCGCCCACACGACGCCATACATCTGTGTTTGCGAGGACAGTTGGAGGTGCTGCCAAATTCTCTAAAACGACGTTGGAGGCAGCTTATGGTAGAGAAATGAACATTCAATTCTCTAGCAGTCAGCATGCCAATTGCAATTGCATCTGTGGCATTGTTTTGTGTGACAAAACTGCACATTTTAGAGTGGCATAAGGTGCACCTGTGTAATGATGACACTGTTTAATCAGCTTGTTGATTTGCCACACCTGTCAGGTGGATTGATTATCTTTGCGAAGGATAACTGGTCAACAAATTTGTGCACAACATTTTAGAAGAAAGAAACTTTTTTGTGTGTATGGAACATTTCTGGGATATTTTAGTTCAGCTCATGAAACATGGGACTAACACTTCACATGTTGCACTGATATTTTAGTTCAGCTCATGAAACATGGGACTAACACTTCACATGTTGCACTGATATTTTAGTTCAGCTCATGAAACATGGGACTAACACTTCACATGTTGCACTGATATTTTAGTTCAGCTCATGAAACATGGGACTAACACTTCACATGTTGCACTGATATTTTAGTTCAGCTCATGAAACATGGGACTAACACTTCACATGTTGCACTGATATTTTAGTTCAGCTCATGAAACATGGGACTAACACTTCACATGTTGCACTGATATTTTAGTTCAGCTCATGAAACATGGGACTAACACTTCACATGTTGCACTGATATTTTAGTTCAGCTCATGAAACATGGGACTAACACTTCACATGTTGCACTGATATTTTAGTTCAGCTCATGAAACATGGGACTAACACTTCACATGTTGCACTGATATTTTAGTTCAGCTCATGAAACATGGGACTAACACTTCACATGTTGCATTTATATTTTAGTTCAGTATATGTTCAGTTGTCTTTTTAACAAACCCATTTGTTCCTAGGTTTCAGCAGTCTGATTCAATAATTCATATTATTGATGGTTTCTTGTTTAATGTCCTCTGGACATAACAAGGCCACTACAGTTATCTATAACATTTGAGAAAAAAAAAACACATTTATGAATGAGGGCTTTCACACTAACGGGGGCTCATGTAACCTACGAACATGAACCATGACTTGAAAAAGACCCTGTTCTGCTGCTGATAGCATATCAGTGCTCTACATGGCAGCTGACCGTGCTTAACCCACCCTGGGGTTTAAAAAACAAAAAATGACTTTGCCTACACAATCCTGGCCCTGGATTGCATCATCTTTAAAACTTCTTCTACACAATGTTTTGTGTGTGTCTTAAAACGACACAGTCATAGATGTGTTGTGGAGCCTATATGGCCAAGTCACAGAGATATCTCAAATGGCACCCTATTCCCTAGTGCTCTACTTTTGACCAGGTCAACCTGTAAGTAGTGCACTATATAGGGAATAGGGTGCCATTCTGGTCAAAAGTAGTGCACTATATAGGGAATAGGGTGCCATTCTGGTCAAAAGTAGTGCACTATATAGGGAATAGTGTGCCATTCTGGTCAAAAGTAGTGCACTATATAGGGAATAGGGTGCCATTTGGCAGGCACACATTGGCCCAATGACTTTATTCATTGATGAAAAGCCAGTACCTCATTTACATAAAACAAATATATATTTTTGGTAATTACGTGAAGAAACAGTTTTATTGTCATTTTTTCTCAGTTCAGTGCTGTTTTGTATTAGCTAAATGGAGCCGTTGTGCAGAACATCCCACGGGGTGACGGGTGAATGCTACTGCTGCAGACAGACTGTATGTAGGAGTCTTCCCCAGGCGTATGGGTGGGACTGTGATAAGGACTTCTGTTCTGGGAAAGTGACAGTTTACTGTTGGGTGACTAAGCTGATACTGTTTGCAGGAAAAAGGCGGGATAAAAGTAATGCGCGAGAGAACGAGAAAAGTGAGGCAGTCTTATAAGAGAGACCGAAGAGAAGAATGTCAACACCTGAGGTCTTATAGAGCGTTATGTGGGGATTCTTTTGAAGCTACAGGGGGTCCCATCTAAAGCAATTATTTAATCCCTTTAAAAAAAAACTGTTACGTTCAGAATGTGCTGAGAACTGTTTTGTACAGAGCATGACAAGGGGAAACCTCATGTTTTGCTATGCCTGTGCACCGGCGTTAACTTGCATGTACAATGATGAAATTGTTTAGTAAAACTTCCAAAACCCATGTGCAGTTATAATAGTGGGGGAAAGACACCTAGTGAGAGGTCGTGTGGTTTCTCTCCAACATGGCAACCTGTTCTATTGAAAAACAAACCACAGAATCTCTTTCCACTTGTTTCTGAAACAGCTGTGGGCAACTGTCTGGCCAGACCCTCCTCCCAGACTGTCTGGCTAGGCCCTTCTCCCAGACTGTATGGCTAGGCCCTCCTTCCAGGTGGATTGTGGTGGACTTTGTCTGTGTCAGCACCAGCAAGGTTTTGGACCCGTGCTTCCTGCCGGGAGAAACATGAGCCAAAGACCACATCCAGAGCAGCAGGAGAGGCCTATGGCAGACTTAACCAAGGTTAACCAAGTGGAGAGAACATCAGCAGCCATTATGAATCATACTGGGAACACCTGGGCTGAGTTTCCCAAATGCAAACATCGTCTTTAGCTCGAAGATCATTTTAAGTCCATTGATCTTAATGCTGAAGAGGATCTGGATGTTTTTGGGGAAATTCACCCCAGGAAGATTGAGGTGTTTCATTAAGATAAATGTAGAGCTGGAAAACTGTGTTGGAGATTTCAGGTGTTTCGCAGCTCTAGTTGCGATGTATTGATGTAGTTCCATGTCTTGCGGTTTTTATTTTTTTGGTGTGTGTGTGTGTGGGGGGGGGGGGGGGGGGAGTCAAAAAAAAGAGGAGTTTAACATTTATTTTAGCTAGGCGAGTCAGTTAAGAAGAAATTCTTATTTACAATGACGGCCTACATCAGCCAAACCCGGACGACCAATCGTGCGCCGCTCTATGGGACTCCCAATTACATCTGGTTGTGATACAGCCTGTATTTGTACCAGGGTGTCTGTAGTTTCATCTCTAGCACTGATACAAAGTGCTTTAGACCGCTGCGCCACTCGGGAGCCCAACCTGATGTTTTCAGGTTTCTAAATAAGTCAAATGTACCACCAATGACTATTAGTGTAATCATTGGTTACAGTGCATGGAAAATGTATTGTGTATGTCATTAAGGGTGCAGGTGTTTGTTGCTGTACTCGTTTTCACTTCCTCAAAGGAAAATTAAGAATTTACTGTTTTGCTTAGAGAAGATTTAACAAAGGCACAGCCTAAAAATGAACCCTACGCATAAATCTGACAGTTGGAAGCTCTGGCAATTCCATTTCATTTGCAGAAGAATGTACCATCAAACGGGAAGAACAAAATCTGTATAGTTTCTGGATTAGAGCCTGGACTTGAATGACAATTTTACTAAATTGATAACCACATTTCATCACTAGTTTGGACTTGATGAATTTACACCCATGCAAAAACAGCCACAGATAGTATTGGTTTTCCCATGAAGAAGATCAGGACTTCTGAGACATCATTTGAGCAGAAGAGTCGTTGCCAATTAGAGATTAGTGGGGTCTCCCTCAGAAACAAAGGGAATTGATGTTTACGTTCATGTAATGGGGAGTCAAGAAACTACATTTGCTCTGTGATTACCGGTAGTCAGGCACGGAGTCATGGGAATCCTCTGTGCCCATCTGGTGAGTAACATTCAATGTCCCTCTCTCTCTCTCGCTCTCTCTCTCTCTCTCTCTCACACACACACACACACACACACACACACACACACACACACACACACACACACACACACACACACACACACACACACACACACACACACACACACACACACACACACACAGTTCCCAGCCTGGCTTTAATGGATGTGTTTATGGGATCTGGATCTGTGGGTGGTGTCTTTGCAGGTGGGGCCCAGGTGGTGTGTACGGACTACATATTGGTCAAACACCATCATTCCTCCCCAACCTTTCCTAGGAACTTCACATATTAAGGTAAAGTTACTAGGAAAGGTTTGGAAGGAAGGGGGGTGCTTCACTAGTGCAGGGTTGAGACTTGACTAGCAGAGGGGTTCCTAATATGTATTCCGTAGGGTGGGCTTATGCTACATTTCACTGAAATCCTGTGAGGAAAAGAAATAAAGGGACTTTATTATCCCTCCTGTTCTTGAGCATTTAAAAAAAAAAAAATCTTCCATTGCAGTCATTGTAGGGTACGAGCAGCCTTCCAGTCTTGCTAGACTGACCCTGTGTGTGTGTGTGTGTGTGTGTGTGTGTGTGTGTGTGTGTGTGTGTGTGTGTGTGTGTGTGTGTGTGTGTGTGTGTGTGTGTGTGTGTGTGTGTGTGTGTTTGTGCCCAGATAAATACCGAAATTGGTTAGCTTCCACAAGATAATTTCTTAGGAAAATATATTTATTTCGGAATATTCTCTTTAACCAAGGCAACCTTCCCACATTGTGAGTAGGTGTTTGGTGAATTGTTCTCTTTCAACACCTTTGCCCCTGAGTTAACAATTCAACAAGGGCATTACATATTGCTCGACAGGTTTGACATTATCCGGTGAACACAACAACTAATGATTACACATATAACAAGAAAGAAACAATGAAGCTCTTGGCTTGCTAACAGTTGCTGTGGGAGCTTTGCATTCTTGGCCTGAGATACCCAGCAACTACAACAGTGATTTACCCAGAATTAATTCCATCACACTTTCAAAACTCTAAATCCATGTTTATGAGGCCCTGTAGAGAAGGAATGTAAATAACAGTCCCATTATGTGAACTGGTTTGTTACAGCAAGATACACTGTAACTTCCTCTTAGCTTATTAGAGGACAATAACATGCACCTACACTCATTTCGGTTCCAGGTATAACCTTTTTGGTTCCAGGTACAACTTTTTGGGGTCCCGGTAGAACTCTTTTGGGTTCCATGTAGAACCCGCTGTCGAAAGGGTTCTACATGGAACTCAAAAGGGTTCTACCTGCAACCAAAATGGTTCTTCGGCTGTCCCCATAGAATAACCCTTTTTTCCAGGTTCTACCTGGAGCCAAAAAGGGTTATCCTATGGGGGAACCCGAAGAACCCTTTTGGAACCCTTTTTCTTCTAAAGGTGTACAGTATGAGTTCCCAAGACAAGTCCTGAGACGTGCTTTATTCCCTGCGATCTGCCCTTTCTGGAACTGCGACCATGACAAAGACCAAAGCTAGCGGGAGTACCGTTGAGGACAGTGGTAAAGGATCTTTTAAATGAATAAAAATATTTCTATAAGCAGTTGTTACAACAACAAAAAAATAGCTTCAAGTGTTTTGTCCAAATACGGGTTGAGTCAACTAATAAAAGAATGGCCGACCTGACCAGAGAGGTCCAGGACCTGAAGAACAGTTTGCAGTTCTCCCAGGGTCAGCTCGATGAGTTTAAACAGGAGAACGGCAAGATGGCAGCAATCTGTAAATCATTGAGAGAGGACATCAGTTCTGTATGTGAATAATTGATAACAATAACGGAGAAATCAGATTATCTCGAGGGACAATCAAGGTGGAACAACATGGTTGTGGACAGAATTGCGGAATCTCCACATGAGACCTGGACGGACTCTGTGGACAAAGTGAGGGAAATGATCTCGGAAGATTAGCTGTTCTGGGACGAGCCAAGAACTTGAGAGGACTGTATATCTTCCTCAATGAGGACTATCCTGAAGCTGTACACCAGAAGAGGAAAGAACTGATCTCAGCCATGAAAGCTGCCAGAAAGCGTGGGGACATTGCTTACATCCACTATGACAGGCTAATTTCCCACCCTCCCTCCCAAAAGCCTGGAAGGGATGAGAGAGCCAAGCCTATGGGTTCGTTGCCCCGCAGCACACACACACACACACACACACACACACACACACACACACACACACACACACACACCAACTGATTTAATGGACTGAATGTATATATATTTTTTTATCTTGCTTTGTTTGCTCTTTTCCATATTATATCTACAGTTGAAGTCAGAAGTTAACATACACTTAGGTTGGAGTCATTAAAACTTGTTTTTCAACCACTCCACAAATGTCTTGTTAACAAACTATAGTTTTGACAAGTCGGTTAGGGCATCTACTTTGTCATAATCTACTTTTGACATCATTTGAGTCAATTGGATGTGTACCTATGGATGTATTTCAAGGCCTACCTTCAAACTCAGTGCCTCTTTGCTTGACATCATGGGAAAATCAAAAGAAATCAACCAAGACCTCAGAAAAAGAATTGTAGACCTCACCAGAAATGCCACCAGGGGTCTTTTCACAGTCCCCAAATCCAGAACAAATTCAAGAAAGCATACAGTATTATGTAGAGCTATTATTGCATGGAACTTCCTTCCACCTCATATTGCTGGGCGGCAGGGTTAGAGCGTTGGACTAGTAACCGGAAGGTTGCAAGTTCAAATCCCCGAGCTGACAAGGTACAAATCTGTCGTTCTGCCCCTGAACAGGCAGTTAACCCACTGTTCCTAGGCTGTCATTGAAAATAAGAATTTGTTCTTAAACTTGCTTAGTTAAATAAATGTTAAATAAATTATATTGCTCAAATGTTGTTTCAAAAAACAGACAAAGCAACACCTCACGGCACAACGCCTCTCCCTTATTGGGCCTAGATAGTTTGTGTGTCTGTATTGATATGTAGGATACATGTGGCTAAACATTTTTTTTTATGTAGTTCTGTCCTTGAGCTGTTCTTGTCTATTAATGTTCTGTATTTTGTCATATTTCATGTTTTGTGTGGACCCCCAGGAAGAATAGCTGCTGCTTTCGCAACAGCTAATGGGGATCCTAATATAATACCGAATACCCCAACAACAAATATTCACATTGTAGGCCTCAACAGCAGGTATACTCGGCCTAAATATAAAGAGTTGAATCCAAAATGCTATACCCACAAATGTTTCACATTTCTGTATTTTTCATCAGAAATTATTGCTTATGGGTTCATTAAAATATGACTGTTTTTATTATTATTACTAATTTTAGATGTGCATGAAAATTTTTATTTTTTTGCAAAATACTATATATCCATTGTTTAGCTGGAATGGAATGTTTGTATTCTGTATATTTGACTGATAAGTGGTTGTCTCACCTAGTGCATTCATCTTAAGATAGCTAACTGTAAGTCTCTGGATAAGAGCATCTGCTAAATGACTAAAATGTCAAAGTTTTACATACACATCTCATATTAATGTATTGAATTATTATTTTAAACCATTTTTAAATATTGATGTCACAAATGTATAATTTGTACATTTCTTTATATAAAAAATAAGCAGGCCAGGCTTATTGTCAAGAAGTGGTGGCAGGGCCCTTTTGCATTTCACCTGAATCTCTGTGCGTGTGATACTTTGAGACACCAGGGCTGACATCCTCCCCCTTTTAATCACTGTCCACAGTGTACAAAATGAATGTGTGACTCACAATACTTGTAGTGGCCAGGATTGGTGCAGAAACTATTTACAATGTCGATGAGAAAGGCAGGGAATAGTTTTACCTGATGAGACCACCCAAGGAGGGTTGTTTAATTGAAGAGTTGAGCTCTGATATTCCATACACAAAAGAACAACCACAAAATCCTGATTTACCCCTCTTTATACTTATGGAGGTGATAGATTAACCTACTGACAGTTTAGAATTACATTTAATAACCTTTTTCACTCAGGATATAGAAGCTTATTAAAACATCTCTTTCCAGTGGCCCAAAACAATTCTTTAAACATCTTTAGCTACTAGCTTTGTTTTTAAATAAAAACGGAACCTTGCATTCTTTCTCATTTGAAACATTCTATATCGAAACATTCTGTATCGAAACATTCTATATCAAATGACATTTTATCATATTTTAATGTAGAAAATGTCTCGTCATGGGTCTGCAGACTCAGCATTTCTAAGATTAGGCTAAATCACGCCCTTCTGCCTTCTGGCCTACAATTACAACAAGACCCTGTCTAGCAGATAATATTTCCACAGCTGTAGCAGAAAAATGAGTGTTGCAAAGAAAACTGACTTTTGTTCCCATGAAGTCTGATTTTCCTATTCATGTGTAACTGTAGGCCTGCGTCCGACTGGTTTGGTAGTTTTGGCATAATCTCACGCAGAATTCCGGTCCGTCAAACTGTTTGGCGTAATTACTGTTTAATAAACCATTTTGAATACAGAGAGGTCCTTATACCTGACCAGTCGGATGAAACAAACTACTTAAAAAAAAAATTGGACACCCTGCAAAATGTGTCACAGTTATGGTTTCATCAGGCATGTATAGTGCGTAAAATCATGTCTGCTGTGTAAAGGTTTTTAAAAAATATGTATGTATATATATATATATATGTTTTTTACGATAATTGTCTGAGACACAAGAAATCTACCCTACCTACAAGTAAAGCCCTTATATCTGACTTAGGCCTACCCTAAACGTTGATTTGGCTATTGCATAGGCAAAAGGCGCCTCGCCCCTACTATAATATCACTGAAATAGCCTAAAGCCGAATTCCATTGATGTCATCTCACATCTGCGCAAATTGAGTTATCCAAATTATATGTGGACAAAAATTGTTACAAGAACACCCTTCATTTTTATTTTGAGCAACCTGCATATAGTCACATCGCATTCAAACCAATTCATATTTAGGATAAATCCTATATGTTCAGAGATTACCTGTTTATTGACGAAATGGTATATGAAAATGTTGCAATGAATTGTTGGTTGTTCATGGTGTGCAGCCTAGACTATGATGCCGCCAGCCAGTCGTTCACTGGCAAACTCCTGCGCAAAGCGTGAAAGTCGTCACACTGAAAAGCGAAGATACACTTGATTTAGCACGCTAAACAGGCAGTTTTCTCTTTTGGAACCATCCACTAATGCGAAGTGAAGTCCACCGAGCGCACCGGGTGAGCAAAATCAACTGCGACCACGATTCTACATTTCTGTGTACATGTCAATATATTTAATCCTCACTAATGTTGTGCAAACACCCTATGTCATGTGAATGTGTCAAATTAAACGGTCAAAACACATAGGCCTAGAAACCATTGCCGACTTTGCTTTCTCAAGAGCGCACACCTTCTAGAAGTTCTATACTAGAACACATGGCAAGGCCAGCGCTCCTCGGCTAAGAGACGTGCGACAGGAAGTGACGTTTTCATCTATTAGAACTCGATTTTTTTTTCTATCCATAAAGAGCATGCTCAAGGTTGCTTGTGCCAGTGAAGGAAAAAAATATAGTGAACGTTCAAAGAAACCTCGGGTCGAGGGAGCATACAATACCAGACGATTGGCACAATCGAAGAGCGGTAAGGGTGTGATTAGATTCGTATCATAATAAATGTAGCTTTTAAAAAGCCGAAATAGTCTAACAATACAATGGATTGACTAACATGAATGGCCATGATGACAGTAATGTTAACGTAAAGCGTCATATTATTGGCGTACTTAATTTTAGAGAGCATATGGATATATTAGGCTATATATAACCAAATATGTTTTACTGCTAGCATGTCATAATGACTATTTTTGCCTATCGTTTTATGTAGGCTAGTTGGCAGGTGTCAATGGTTGATTGGATCATGATTGTTGGGGGGGGGGGGGGGGGTCTGAATATTAAACATCGCTTGCAGTATGGGTTTGGAAACCGTATCCTTCATATTAGCTAGAAATAATTTTCAAAAAACAAAAGGTTAAATTGATATACACCTTTTTTTATAGGGTTGGTGTTCCCACATCTTTCAAATTTACAGCACACAGCGTGTATTTACGGAAGACCGTGACCACCTGTGCTAATTATCTAACGTGCTTTAGACACCTGTGTGAAACGGAAGTCCGCCCAGAAACGTATTGTCACTGAAAAATACTATCGGCTGCAACTATGATACACCCGTTTTAAAACGGAGCACATTAAGTGTTTTTTTTTTTTGTGCATTTTGTGGAATTATGTTAACGTGATATGAAAGTAAAGGGCTTTGTTTCTATATCCGTATAGCTTCACGTTTTTAGATGGAGTATGTTGGTTGTTTTGGCTGCCAGAGCAAGTCTACCTCAGAAAATAACAGTCATTTGGACTATAAGGAGAAATCGTAGGCTCTTTAAGAGTATATTTTGGGTTTAACTTCTGTATGGGAGGTTTGTCATGTTTGGTTGAGTCGAGTGGTCTGTAGCTACTCTCAGCACATGGTGAGTAGCCTATTTTCACGAGGTATGCACACACTTGGTTGACCTGGACTCCTCGCTACCTAGATGTATCGTAGTAAAATTAACCTCGAGTAGGGTTCTTAAATGGGATTGAAGTTAGTAACGTTAGCATTTAAAAAACAAATAATAATCTCGTAATTAAAGTTAATCTGCATGGGTAAACCTTCGCGCCCCACAGTCTCTCTCATTCTCTATCAGCAAGATCGTGTGAAACGGACATTGTGTTTATATAATCGATTTCTTCCTGGTCATAGAAGCTAAAAGGCCCTGTTAAGCTATAGCCAGGTACAGTAGACTATCTAAACAAATCCAGTTTTTCAACGCTAGTGTGCGTGTAGAAGTCCAACAAAATTCTTTATTATCTCAACGCAAATCATGTCGAGCAATTATTTTGCATTGAAATAGGCTATGAATGAACCTCGGTTTGCAAATAAATACACAATGCGTGTATCTACAATGTGTGCAGAACATTTGACCAAGAATGCTACATTTCTATTTAAAACCATAACGTAGGCTACATTGAAGCCGAAACTGCATCAGGGGAACTTGACAAGCTCAAGTAGCCTACTGCGCATGCCTGCCCTTGACAAGTCCCAGTCACTCCCGGGCGTCCCTATCCTATAATGACCTTGGTGATTTCTTGAATGTCTAAACAAAGGTATTGTTATTCACAACCTTTGACACACATGGCTTTGCAATTTAACTATGCACAGCACACATGTTATCATCTCTATGCTGTGTGTGTCAGTCAATTATATTCTAGAAGTCTCTACTTTGTAAGTAATATCCTTATTCATCCAGGTCGTTGATCTCCGTGTAGAAAATCTCCACAATATTCTAATTGACAACAGACCCCCAGTGTGTTTGATGTTCACCTCACGGCTGTGGTTGAATGGGTGGCAGGTAGGTAGGTAGACTAGTGTTTAAGGACGTTGGGCCAGTAACAGATTGGTTTCTGTTTTGAATATCTAGGTGAAAAAATATGTCGCTGTGCCCTTGCGCACGGTGCTTAACCCTAATTGCTCCTGAATGTTGCTCTGGATAAGAACATCAGCTAATTGACGTAAATGTAATGAAGATTCAGTTTTTTTGTGTTGACAATATTGGTTAGCCTTTTCATATTCAACACAGTAATCTCAGACTGAATGTGTATGGAGATGCCTCTGTATGGCTCTGTAGCCTGTTCTCCTGGCTGACCCTCATTCTCATGAACAACTGGGAACTTTTCCCAATGTGACTCTCACATGATCGGCCACTGCACAATGAAGCAGAAGATATGATCCCCCCCCCCCCCCACCTCCTTTCTCACTCCTTATAACAAGGATTAGTGGGCAACAATCCAGATGTCAGCAGCTTATAGAATCAGGATTGGCCATGTTCGGTTTGATGAATGAAGCTTTCATGTAATTGCTGTGTGGGTTTGCGCTAGAATTCTGGACTCTGGCCTCTTTGGCGCTCCAGGCTTGCTCTTTTTGCGTTCATAGCAGGTCTGTTTCTTGGGCAAAAGTTTGAGTTAAAAGCACTAGTCTATACTTGGTAGGATCTGGTTGAATGAATGACATCTGTCATCAGAGTGAAAAATATTTGAATTTCCCTGAACCTACCAAAGTTTGCAGTTGTCACACCTTTTACATTTGGAAAACCTGAGTTTTTAATTTTTAATTTGATTTAGATTCCTTTTCAGAACGGATCTTTTCTTGCTCCTCTTCACTTTAATACGTGCTGTCCATTCTGACTAAAGGTTTCCTATATAACCATTGTGACGAGTCGAAGAACCTTTGTTATACGTCTGCCTATGTGAGTGGTCGAAGAGCTTTAGCCAAAGGCAATGATATAGGCTAGGATCTGTTACTTTGGTTAGGCTACATATTCAACCAGAAAGCTTAAGCCTCATACTGTGGCATGTAAGCGTCTAATCTTGTTGTGTTCATTCACAACATGTTGCCAGTTCTTGAGACTAAAATAACTTCCCATGGCTGTTTGCAGTCAACTCGCAGCTTACGGAGTCAGTCCCCTATATCTGCATTTTGTCATGATATTATTGAAGAAATGAATGGTTATTACATACGTTATAGCATGTTTACAACACTGTAACATCGTCAGCTTTATGGATAATTGCTGTTCCATAGAAATGCATTGTGGTCAACCCGTGGGCTAGTTACAGTAGAAGGCCTTAACTCAGTCACGCTCGTAAAGCTGGGATAAATGGCTGTGTTTCTGGACTGTTTATGAACTTAAGGTTACCTGGGTTCTTCTGGGAGACGTGTTGGAAAGCACTACCGTGAGTGTCTGCTTGACAATGGGAAAAGAGAAGAGCTATTAGGCTGTTAGAAAAAGCGGGTGAAGATGTGTCTGTTTTTCAAGGAAGAACATGATACGCAAGGCGTATTGCTTTAGCCTTGAATTGATGTAACCATGCCCCCCCCCCCCCCCCCCCCCCCCCCCCCCCCGGGCCCAGTGTAGCAGTTTGTCTGGGAACCAAGGGTGAATTCACGGTTCCCATGGTGATAGCACATGCTTTATCTGTCTTACACACTTTGAAGGCTTTGCAGGTAGAGGCCTACACTCTAGAACAGGGATGGGGCGGGGGGGAACTCCAGTCCTCAGGGGCTCGAGAGGTTTCGCACTTTGTCTTCATCCCTAGCAAAGACAGCTGATTTTAAACTAATTGCTCCCGAGCTGTGCAGCGGTCTAAGGCACTGCGTCTCTGTGCTTGAGGCTTCATTACAGACATCCTGGTTCGATATCCAGGCTGTATCACAACCGGGCAGGTGATTGGGAGTCATATTTGGCCCAGTGTCGTCCAGATTTGGCCGATGTAGACCGTCATTAAAAATATATGTTCTGTAACTGACTTGCCTAGTTAAATAAATAAAATGTGCATTCTAAACTCAAGATCATGGTTAGTTGGTTATTGGAGTCAAAGTCTTCAGGCAGTGGTCACCAGCTGGCAGATGCTGTGTGGTTAAGGCTACCCACGTGATGTGATCCTTATGAATTATTTGTCGAACAGCAGCCAAGCATCGATCATCATGTCACCAGAATAACACTCTCGATATTTATTGGAAAGAAGCATCAAGCTCATCATCGAGGAGTTTCACCACCCTGTGAAGTTCATCATTTATTTAATCTGTAGCCTAATAAACTGCATGATTTCCTGAGTTGTCGTTGGAGGACCACACCACATAATCGCGTGACTCCAGGTTTACATCGATTTCCACCGCCTTTTCTCGCATTTATTAATTTGACTGACACAAAAAGATCCCACCTTGGCTAGCGCATTTTTTTTGTTTTTTGTCGACATTTGGAAAGTTTACCGACACAATTTGTTTCCATCAGGCCTGTTGTGACCTTTTTTTATTTATCCGACATGTACTTTACTCGCTTAAAAAAAAAAGAAAGTTGGATGGAAACCTGGTTATTGTATGTGACTGTGTGTTTGTAGTCACACTTATCATTTCTTATGTGTAGGTCTTGCAGAATTGGTTAAGTTTTTAACCCTACCAAGGCTGGGTATGTTTGGCATATGTAGGCTAAAAGCTTTGATGGCTTACCTTTCAGACGGTGTGATTTTAATGAGAGAACCACTTGACCAACAGTCTTTTCTCAACATATTCCCCTGCAAGCAGAGGGGTTGAAGTTACAGCCTACATTATGATATGCCAGGAAGAGGTTAAGAGGTTACAGCCTACATTTTGAAATGCCAGCAAGAGGTTAAGAGGTTACAGCCTACATTTTGAAATGCCAGCAAGAGGTTAAGAGGTTACAGCCTACATTTTGAAATGCCAGCAAGAGGTTAAGAGGTTACAGCCTACATTATGAAATGCCAGCAAGAGGTTAAGAGGTTACAGCCTACATTTTGATATGTGGATATGAAGTTTGCTAGTTTACAAAAGGACCGGTCATCATCATCATCATAATAATAAATTGTTTTTCAATGAAAAATGCATTATAAATTCAATCTCAGTACTACAGTTAGTGTATTAAAATAAATGTTAAAACGAGACTTAAAAAAAGGACAGAGCTAGACAGGGCAACTGACACGAAGTACACAGCGGACGCTACCAAGGAACACAAGGAATAGTGCTACAGTATCCTCTGTTTCTGTGACCTTTACTGTAGTCTTGCTAAGTCAGCTTTTACTAGCCGTAGCCAAAGAATATGCTGAGGAAGACACGACTAGGCCATGCCAGACAGACTTAGCCTAACTGAAATTAGCCTATATCTGCTAACCTAATGTAGTGTTAAGATCATAGGCCTATATTTTATTTATTGTTTAGTTAGGCTAGGATTGGAGGTTGCTAAGTAGGGCAGGCCTGTCTCCTGGCATTTACCCACGGTTCCGCTGTCACGCCATGTCCTTTCTGGAATCTCACCCCATTGGGGCTGAACATGTTGCAAGGGGTCATTCGGGGCTCATTGTCCGGACAGTCGCCACTGTTCTGCCCGGTTAGCCTTACTACAGTAATCATTGTGGCAACTTTCTACTGAGGTGACTTTACAAAAACAAGGACTGACTGTCTGCTGATTCATTCAGTCCCTAACACAATCCTAGGATTGATTAGTCTTCTTTTTACACTAGATGGGTCATAAGAGAGCTGTTTAGGTGGTTGAAATACTGGGAGAAAAGGTTGCCGAGCAGTTAGAGTAGCCGTGTTCAGTCTGATCATGTCCTGCGTGGCTCAGTTGGTAGGAGCGTGGTGATTGCAATGCCAGGTGTGTGGGTTCAATTCCCATTGGGGAACAGTGTGAAAAAGACTGTAAAACTATGTGCTCACCTAACTGTAAGTCGCTGTGGATAAATGAGGGCTCTGCTCACTTGCCTCCAATCTTTTTGTGATTGGTTCAGGAGCTTTGAGATAATATTGATGCTTGGTGTGATGGGGAAAAGAGGTGAATGAGGTTCATTTAGGTAGATTCATGCTGATTGGGAACACATTTAGCTAGGCATTTGGTAAGACCTGAACAACATGTGCATTGTTCAGAAAGGTTGGGCATGGTTTGAGAGGTTTTAGTATCTAGGCCTAGATCCTCCCTTGTCAGAGATGCATTGTTTTGAATGGTAATAAGTGAAACATTGGTTGTGAATTACTGCTTGTCTTTCTCAGTAAAGGAGAAGTGTTATGAGGAATTGCTATCATGACTGCGGTAACTCTGTGGTCAAAACAGCTGTTAGGAAGGTTCGATAAACTTGACTTAGCATGTTGGCTGGATGCTCTGTTTCCTTTCCTGAAAGTGGTTTACTTAACATGTCAAAACACAACTTACCGTAAATAGACAGTTATCTCTGCACTTTGTTCTTTATTCAGTGGGCTAACTTAGTCAGACTGCCCTATTGTCAAATATAGAGGTGGTTGTATTCATAGGTATTTAAAAAAGAAAAATAGATGCGATGGGGATTGTGATTTATCATTTTTAACTGAATAATGAATGGCCCATCTAGTGGCCTCAAGTTGATAACCTCTCAGTGATGTAGGCCATCACAGCTGTGGCAATGATTGGAAGAGCTTTCGATTTCTTTTCCCATTATTTTCAATGACTCTATTTTATATATACACATATATATATATATATACATATACAATATATATATATACAATGAATGTATTTCATTTGTATTCAGTTCTGATATTAATTTGAGCCATTTGGCCTAGTTGTATATCACCCTAAGCAAAGCAATTCATGTGGGACTTTGTCGCCACCTACTGCTCTAAACTGAATACTATATGGTAACTTCAATGGGACAAAATAATGGATTATTTTATGAATTCATTTAGGCTAATTACAACAATTTACAATTAGGCCAGCATTACATTAATGTTACCAGTAGTGTACAGTACAAGATCACTTATAGTCTGTCCAGTCAAATAAGCAATGGGGTCTGCAATAATGACTTAATAACACAGCACATTATTGAAAATGTTTAAAACGGCCTATTCCTTATTCAGAACAATTGCTCATCATGGGTGCTACTTGACAGCCAGGAAATGATATGGTAGTCTTGTGTTTCTGGTCTCAGGACTCCATTCACACAGAGACATTGCTTTCTTTGGCGAATCCATAAAATCACGTGGGAAGTTTGTTTTTGTAATCATGTTATTTCCCCCCCCCCCCCCTCGACTTCACGTGGAGCCAGTGTGATTGTGGCCGGTTCACGCCCTCAACAGTGCTCTTTAGTGCCTGGGAACAGCGCAATCCTTCAGGGCAACACCGTAGGAAGCCTGGTGGATGTTCAGAGAAGTTGTGGGACTTTTCTTCTTTGGTTTCTCCCCACTAGCCAGAAAGAAACTGTTAATGAATACACAAATAAGAAGTGAAAACCTGGGGCTTTGGGACGTGTAGTATTTTCTTTCCTCAAAACACCGTATTTCTATTCTAGCATGGATACTGTTCCACACATTGTTTTTTTGTTCCCTCTAGACTTCTGAGAAGCTACCATGGACCACGCAAGGTCGACAATATCCAAAATTGTAAGTACTAGGCCTAGACTTTAAAGAAATGACCCTAGCATTTACTAAATGATTGTCTCATTATCCTGTCTAAAAATGGTTGCAAATCAAAAGCATTCCTCTTTTGAATGTCTTTTTAAATGGTTGCTTTTAGTTTCAGTTGACTGATACCTGCACCACAATTTTCTATAATGTTAGTGAAATGAGTACACGTCACACACTTGCAAATTGGTCTCTTCACTCTAAAGTGATTCCCGAAGCAAAGGTATAGTGCTGCTACGTATAGTGCTGCTACGTATAGTGCTGCTACGTATAGTGCTGCTACGTATAGTGCTGCTACGTATAGTGCTGCTACGTATAGTGCTGCTACGTATAGTGCTGCTACGTATAGTGCTGCTACGTATAGTGCTGCTACGTATAGTGCTGCTACGTATAGTGCTGCTACGTATAGTGCTGCTACGTATAGTGCTGCTACGTATAGTGCTGCTACGTATAGTGCTGCTACGTATAGTGCTGCTACGTATAGTGCTGCTACGTATAGTGCTGCTACCTCGCATTCCAACCAAGGTGCATGAATAAAGGAGCCAACTGGAAATGTGAAGAATGGTGCTAATCTATTGGAGGTCAATTGATATTTTTTTATATATATATTTTTTTAACCTTTTATTTAACCAGGCAAGTCAGTTAAGAACAAATTCTTATTTTCAATGACTGCCTAGGAACTGTGGGTTAACTGCCTATTTAGGGGCAGAACGACAGATTTGTACCTTGTCAGCTCACGGATATGAACTTGCAACCTTTCGGTTACTAGTCCAACGCTCTAACCACTAGGCTACCCTGATGAAGGCTACAAGCCTAAAAAGCATTGATTTTTATTAAGGCAATGAAATATATATATATATATATATATATATAATCGAATATCAGAATTAGGCTGCCTGAGTAAACGGTAAACACAGCCAATGTGTTTAAGTGGCACACATTATGCAAATGAGTTTCAACAACCTCTGACAAGTTGATGTATTGACACATGCGTACTATATTACTGCACTATAGTATAACGTGACATAGTACCAGCCTAGTAAGACTATACATTAGGGCTGGGAATTGCCAGGGACTGGACTATACTGTGATATTATCACGATACTTAGGGCCGAGTGATATGTATTGCGATTCGATACTGTGATATTATCACGATACTTAGGGCCGAGTGATATGTATTGCGATTCGATTTTTCCAAACACATTGCTCATGATATTGCTGCAGGGGGATCAGTCATGGAAATAAAAGTGCTGAAAACAAATTGGCTCACTATTTAAAAAGAAGACTGGGAAGGAAAAATACTGGAGTTTTTGTTGCAGGTACAGATGACGAAGTCAAATAATATTGTGATATATCGGCCAATAATAAGATTATTTTTTAATTATTTTTTAAAACTTTTATTATTTTTTAGGGCTGTCAAACAATTTAAAATAATCAATCGCATTACATTCTGTAGTTAATCTCGATTGAATCACTTTTTATTTGCTCAAATTTGGTGCCAAATAAAGATTGTTCCATTTAAATAATATATATCTGTATATAGGCATGTAGGGAGTGAAACACAAGGTAATCTGTATAAGAATGTTCAAAATGCCTTCATTTTGGCTGAATAAAACACACACTAAATCACATGGCATGTGAGGATTTTAACAGCTCTCCTTCCTTCATCAATCTCTTGTCTCCACACAGTTCAATGGAGAGCCTCGCTCATACACACGCTTCAACCTGACGCAGAACATGGAGGGTGAGAACAGCCAGGTGGAGATGAAGCTGTCGTCCGACATGGACGAGGAGGTGGGCGGCAATGGCGTGGGGGAGGACCACAACCATGCCAAGGAACCCTATGTGGTACACAGGCCGGCCGGGCGCACGCCCAAGAGCGTCTGCTTCATGGTGGCCACCATACTCCTCATCTTCATCATCAGTAAGAACAGACATTTAAAAAATTGACAATTGCATGCTGGTGCCTCAGTCACTGTTAGTCACGTATTGGTCATATGCTATATCAGTGGAGTCACAAGCTCTGTATTAAAGTACACGTTGAAGGATGGTTGGTTTCTTCACTCTCCAAGTAGTCTATTGGCCAGGAGAAACTCTACTGCTTACTCTAGCCACAGATAGCTAAAACTCAGTGCAAGTTGCCACTGTCGTATGATATATGGCTGAAACGCTGTTCAGATAAACTGATGACCAGATTAAGGGCCTGTTTTCCAGACAAAGATTAAGCCTAGTCTTGGACAAAAAATATAAGAATTCTCCATTGAGAGCTTTAAAAAAAAAATATATATATTATAATAATTTTCGTCTGGTGTAAACCGGCCCGTCTGGGGTAAACCGTCTCTTGGTCTGGTTTCTGCCCGGATGGTTTTGTATAGCTGCTGCTGACAGTGGTTTCAGTGGTTATTTTACAATTTACGCTCTTCCCCTTTTTTCTGTTTCTCTCTCAGGCTATCTGATTGGCTACCTGTCCCATCGGAAGAAAGAGTTGGCTCCTCCCAGCTGCTCTAGGTCCACCTTTGAAGAATCCATTACCCAGGGTTCTGTTAAGATGGAGGCGGACCCTCTCATGGACTGGAATGACGTGAAGAGACTGCTGGATGAGAAGATGAGTGCCTCCAGCTTCGAGAGCGCCTTCAGGTAACTGCACTAATAGCCCAGTGGGGTAAACATTAAAGGGTTACTTCAGGATTTTGGCAATGAATCTCTATCTACCTCCCCAGAGTCAGATGAACTTGTGGATACCATTTTTTTAAATTTATTATCCATGAGCTCATCAGACTCTGGGGAAGTAGATAAAGAGATTCATTGCAAAAATCTCAAAAGTATCCCTTTTAAGCTTGTCTGCTCTCATTTTTCAACTTTATATTGGAAATAGCACTACAATGTTCTACTACTACCAATTTATGTTGTGACAGTATGGCAGCTGCATACGAAGCCTGAACAGTTTCTACCCCCAAGCCATAAGACTGTTAACCAATGGCTATCCCAACTATTTAACTATCTGCGTTGACACTTATTGCACTTTACTCTTGACTCATATAAGCTGCCATTACTGTTTATCTATCCTGTTGCCTGGTCACTTCATCCCTTCCTATATGTACATGCAGTATCTACCTCAATTACCTTGTACCCCTGCACATCCACTCTGTACCGGTACCCAGTGTCTATAGCCAAGTTATTGTTACTCATTGTGTATTCTTTGTTATTATTTTTCTTTCTACATTGTTGGGAAGGGCCTGTAAATAAGCGTTTCACTGTTAGTTTACATCTGTTAACAAAGCATGTGGCCAATAATATTTGAATTCTTAATAATTGTCTGCATAATGTTTGGCACATCATTGGGATAAAGGAAGTATATTTATATTTCTCTTCCCTTTCTCTCTCCATCACCCCCCCCCCCCCCCTTTCTGTCTGTCACTCTCTCAGTGAGTTTGCTAGTGAAAGCCATCAGGCAGGCTCTGCTGGAGACACTGTGCTGGCCAAGAAGGTGCTGGGAAGGTTCAAAGAGTATGGAATGTATACGTGGACTGACGAGCACTATGTCAAGCTTGTGGATCCCCCTGCATCTGGCTCCAACAAGGTGACCTTCAAAGGGTCTGATCTTGGAACACTGAGGGGATATCTGGCCTACAGCAAAACTGGAACAGCAAAGGTAATCATTGAAAAAAAATCCAGTGTTTTTGTTTCATTTTTATGTTATTTTACATTGAAATTAACAAATTTGGAGCATTTCAGTTGATTTCAAGGTTGACAATAGAGCTGATACTCTGATTGTAATAAAATAATTGACATATTGTATACTATAAAATACTACATTAGTTATCACATTTAGTCATTCAGTTTATTTTCAAGCACTTAGCAATTGTGCTAAGTACACCTTGCATACCCCTAGTATTCTTCCATAATAGTACCTCCATATTTATGAATGAATTGTTGCAGAGTAATTAGAGCTCAAGGTTTCAATTTTTGTTTTTCACAGGGCGCAGTACTTCACGGCAACTACGGCCAGATGGACGACCTGAGGAAACTGCAGGATAAGAACATTGCCTTGGACGGGAGGGTCCTTCTGGTCAGATCTGGGAAAATAAGCTTTGCTGAGAAGGTGAGGGAATTTGCACAAGAAGAAACAAAGACATACTTCCTTGAGAGATATTTTATAAGCATACGGCTGAATTTTGAATAAGGTCATTGATCTCTCTTCATTTGGAGGTTTAGTGTCAGTGTGATGAGTCTAGTTTGTATTGGTAAATCTATTGGAGCCTATATGGACTTGATTGAATAACACAAGGTAATGTGTCATTGCTAAGCGTAAAAGGGTTCTGTTCTCGTGCTTTTCCATTCCATGCTCCCTCCTTTCTTCATTGCGTAGGTGGCCAACGCTGCCAAGCTGAATGCCTCTGCTGTTCTCATCTACCCTGCTGACGACAGAAGGATCGGAGGGTCCACTCAGCTCTTTGGCCATGTGAGTGAGGCGGACATTTTCCTCTATGAAATGTACATGTAGACAGACTTATATGATTTGCATTCCCAGCCATGACTGAAGTTAACTGGACACACACATTGTTGGGTATATCTGCACTATCTACTACTTATGGTCTCCCGAGTGGCGCAGCGGTCTAAGGTGCACTGCATCTCAGTGCTTGAGGCGTCACTACAGACACCCTGGTTCAAATACAGGCTGTATCACAACCGGGTGTGATTTGGAGTCACATAAGGGCGGTCCACAATTGGCCCAGCGTTGTCCGGGTTTGGCCGGTGTAGGCCGTCATTGTAAATAAGAATTTGTTCTTAACTGACTTGCCTAGATCAATTAAAAAAATTACATTTAAGGTTCCATTTAAAGATACAGTAGTGTATTGTGTACCTCTTGTTGCCTCATCTTATTCTGTTCCACTTTCTACCCAGATGACACCCTCACTATATTCTAGCCAGGGCAGTGCACCTTCTTGTTCTAGCCCTGCACCAACACACCTGGGGTGTATTCACTAGGAACCAAAATGGGAAGGAACCTACTTGAATTTTTTAACAGAAACTAGTTTTTTTTGGACTAATGATTACACCCCAGATTGAACTTATCAAGGGTTTGGCAATAAGTTGAATTGGATATGTTAGTGCAGGGCCAAATCAAAATACAATGGTCAGGGCTCACCCTGTCATGTGTCTCTGTTTCTCCATATCCAGGTCCATCTTGGCTCTGGCGACCCTTACACCCCTGGGTTCCCCTCCTTCAACCATACCCAGTTTCCCCCTGTCCAGTCCTCAGGCCTCCCCAGCATCCTGGCCCAGACCATCACAGTCAACATGGCCACCACTATCATGAGGTAGGTTTCCATCAACTGATCGTAGTGTAGTAGAAGTTGGGCCTTACACACAGATTTAGGAACATCATACCATTCCTTTCCTAACCATGACCATTTTTAAGGGTTAAAACCGTGAAACTGACCTTAGATCAGTGCCTAACATTTTCCCACCAAATCTTTGTCTGGAAACTTAGGGAAATGGAAGGGAAAAGCGCCCCTACAGGTTGGGGAGGGGTAGGAAAACTGGGAGATAATGACGATATGGTCACGGTGGAGGTCAACAACGTCCTGGCTGAGAAGTTGATCGTCAACGTGTTTGGAGTCATCAAAGGCTTTGTGGACCCAGGTATGGTTGACCTAAGGCCCTGTGGAAAGAAACAGGAGTCCCTAGTATTGTGTAGTTCTTAGGTAATTTGACGGTAGCTTTGGGGTCAGTTACATTTCAACTGTAGGCAAGTCAGTAGATTTAATTGAAATTCAATGTGTGAATTGATGCATAGTCCAGATCTGAAAGAATGAACCATTTTCATTTCATGTACATTTCCATTAAGGGAAATTAAATGGGATTAGCCTCTCAAATTAGGGTCATCTGCTATCTAATAGATCAACTGTCTTAATCCTTTACACATTTTAAATATGCTATGTCTCTGCCTTCCTTGCTGTAGATCGTTTTGTGGTTATGGGTGCTCAGAGGGATGCCTGGGGTCCAGGCTTCGCCAGCTCCACAGTGGGCACCAGTGTGTTGGTGGAGTTGGCCCGCACCATCTCAGACATGGTGAAAAATGGTGGGTGATGATAGATGACAAGCCAGACCATAAATGCCATAGACAGAATGGATACAGGTCTCTATTCTACTGTACTGCTTTGGGTTTTCACTCGGCAGGTAGCCTAGCGCTTTAGAGCGTTGGACCAGTAACCAAAAGGTCACTGGTTTGAATCCCCACAGCGACGAGGTGAAATTGTTCCCTTGAGCCAAGAACTTAACCCGAATTGCTCCTTTTAAGTCGCTCTGGATAAAAGCGTCTGCTAAATGACTCAAATTTACATTTATAGGCCGAATGGATATGCATTGTAGGTCTCTACTGTAGTGCCTTTAGCTTTCAATCAATTCTCATGTGTTCATGTAGTGTCTGGGGTTAATTCTAATGTAATCCACAAATCTCAAGGAGCATTGTTGTCAATGAAGTCATATTTTAAGTGACCGTGGGTTTCTGTTCACATTACTGGAGAAGACTTATAGATTTAAAAAGGGTCATATAGATACATCCTAGTTAGAATCAGAATCACCATTTTTATTTACCAAGTACATTTACATGTACCAGGAATTTGACCTGGTGAAGTGGTCCTGACATCGTCTTACAATAAATACACAGACAGAAGAATGTGTACACACACACACACACACACACACACACACACAGTACCTTCAGAAAGCATTCAGACCCCTTGACTTTTCCCCCAGATTTTGTTACAACCTTATTCTAAAATGGATTAAATACAAATAAAAATCCTCAGCAAGTCGACATCGCAATGCCCCATAATGACATCACAATGCCCCATAATGACATCGCAATGCCCCATAATGACATCGCAGTGCCCCATAATGACATCGCAATGCCCCATAATGACATCGCAATGCCCCATAATGACATCGCAATGCCCCATAATGACATCGCAGTGCCCCATAATGACATCGCAATGCCCCATAATGACATCGCAATGCCCCATAATGACATCGCAATGCCCCATAATGACATCGCAGTGCCCCATAATGACATCGCAGTGCCCCATAATGACATCGCAGTGCCCCATAATGACATCGCAGTGCCCCATAATGACATCGCAGTGCCCCATAATGACATCGCAGTGCCCCATAATGACATCGCAGTGCCCCATAATGACATCGCAATGCCCCATAATGACATCGCAATGCCCCATAATGACATCGCAATGCCCCATAATGACATCGCAATGCCCCATAATGACATCGCAATGCCCCATAATGACATCGCAGTGCCCCATAATGACATCGCAGTGCCCCATAATGACATCGCAGTGCCCCATAATGACATCGCAGTGCCCCATAATGACATCGCAGTGCCCCATAATGACATCGCAGTGCCCCATAATGACATCGCAGTGCCCCATAATGACATCGCAGTGCCCCATAATGACATCGCAGTGCCCCATAATGACATCGCAGTGCCCCATAATGACATCGCAGTGCCCCATAATGACATCGCAGTGCCCCATAATGACATCGCAGTGCCCCATAATGACATCGCAGTGCCCCATAATGACATCGCAGTGCCCCATAATGACATCGCAGTGCCCCATAATGACATCGCAGTGCCCCATAATGACATCGCAGTGCCCCATAATGACATCGCAGTGCCCCATAATGACATCGCAGTGCCCCATAATGACATCGCAGTGCCCCATAATGACATCGCAGTGCCCCATAATGACATCGCAGTGCCCCATAATGACATCGCAGTGCCCCATAATGACATCGCAGTGCCCCATAATGACATCGCAGTGCCCCATAATGACATCGCAGTGCCCCATAATGACATCGCAGTGCCCCATAATGACATCGCAGTGCCCCATAATGACAAAGTGAAAACAGTTTGTTAAATGTTTGCTAATTTATAATAAATTAAAAACAAGTATTCAGACCCTTTGCTATGAGACTTGAAATTGAGCTCAGGTGCATCCTTTTTCCATTGACCATCCTTGAGATTTTTCTTCAACTTGATTGGAGTCCACCTGTGGTAAACTCAATTGATTGGACATGATTTGGAAAGGCACACACACCTGTCTATGTAAGTTCCCACAGTCGAAGGAATTGTCCGTAGAGCTCCAAGAAAGGATTGTGTCGAGGCACAGATATGGGGAATGGTACCAAATGTCTGCAGCATTTGAAGGTCCCCGAAGAACACAGTGGCCTCCATCATTCTTAAATGGAAGAAGTTTGGAAACCCTGAGACTCTTCCTAGAGCTGGCCGCCCGGCCAAACTGAGCAATCATGGGAGAGGGGCCTTGATCAGGGAGGTGACCAAGAATCCGAGGGTCACTCTGACAGAGCTCTAGAGTTGCTCGGTGGAAATGGGAGAACCTTCCAAAAGGACAACCATTTCTGTAGCACTCCACCAATCAGGCCTTTATGGTAGAGTGGCCATATTCAACTCTTTGTCATGAATGCCAAGCATCACGTCTGGCGGAAACCTGGCACCATCCCTACGGTGAAGCATGGTGGTGGCAGCAATATGCTGTGGGGGTGTTTTTCAGTGGGACTGGGAGACTAGTCAGGATCGAGGCAAAGATGAACGGAGCAAAGTACAGAGATCCTTGATAAACACCTGCTCAGGACCTCAGACTGGGGTGACGATTCACCTTCCAACAGGACAACGATCCCTAAGCATACAGCCAAGACAACACAGGAGTGGCTTCAGGACAAGTCTCTGAATGCCAATTAATGGCCCAGCCAGAACCCGGACTTGAACCTGATCGAACATCTCTGGAGAGACCGGAAAATGGCTGTGTAGCAACGCTCCCAATCCAACCTGACGGTGCTTGAGAGGATCTGCAGAGAAAAATGGGGAAACTCCCCAAACACAGGTGTGCCCAGCTTGTAGCATCATACCCAAGAAGACTCAAGGCTGTAATTTCTGCAAAAGGTGCTTCAACAAAGTACTGAGCAAAGGGTCTGAATACTTATGTAAATGTGATTATTATAATTGTGTTAAATAAGTAAGCAAAAAAAAATGTAGCATGTTTTAGAATTTTAGAATAAGGCTGTAATGTAAAAAAATGTGGGAAAAAGTTGAGGGATCTGAATACTTTCCGAATGCACTGTATTCTACATGCATGACTTACAGTACAGATATAGTGGGGGGAAAAATGGAACGATTACACAATACAAAAGAAAAATATCCCCATAGCCTCTAAGGAGGCAACCAACTGTGAATGATGGCGATAATGATGTTCGTCCTCATGATTCCTCTCTTTCCCCCCCCCCCTCTGACAGATGGCTTCAAGCCCAGGAGGAGCATCGTTTTTGCCAGCTGGAGTGCTGGAGAGTATGGGAGTGTTGGTGCCACCGAGTGGTTGGAGGTAAGAACGGCACTTGATACCAATTCAAACCTTAGAACAATTGTTTTTTACTCGTATGTGTCTCAACCAATGATTTATATACAGTGCCTTTAGATAGTATTTACTTTTTATTTAATTTACTTTTCCCACATCGTGTTGTGTTACAGCCTGAATTTAAAATGTATTAAATTGATATTTGTTGTCACACAATACTCCATAATGTCAAAGTGGAATTAGGTTTTTTTTTTTTACAAATGAATAAAAAGCTTAAATGTCTAGTATCCAATCCCTTTTTATGGCAAGCCTAAAGTTTAGGAGTAAACTTTTAAAAAATTATAATAATTACAAGGCACATAAGTTACAATAATAGAGTTTAACATTCTTTTTTTTAACGACTACCTCATCTCTGTAACCCACACATATGATCTGTAAGGTCCCTCAGTCTAGCAGTTAATTTCAAACACAGGAAAGGAAGCCTGTACATAATAAACATATTAATCCTTTTTGCAACAAGGCAGTAAAGTAATACTGCAAAATATTTTTGTCCTGAATACAAAGTGTTATGTTTGGGGCAAATACAACACATTACTGAGTACTGCTCTTCATATTTTCATGCATGGTGGTGGCTGCATCATGCTATGGTTATGCTTGTAATTGTTAAGGACTGGGGAGTTTTTCAGGATAATAAAGAAAAATGGAATGGCACTTAACACAGGCAAAATCCTAGAGGAAAATCTGGTTGTCTGCTTTCCACCTGACACTGAGAGATGAATTCACCTTTCAGCAGGACAATAGCCTAAAACACAAGGCCAAATCTACACTGGAGTTGCTTACCAAGAAGACAGTGAATGTTCCTGAGTGGCCTAGTTACAGTTTTGACTTAAATCAACATGAAAATCTATGGCAAGACCTGAAAATGGTTGTCTAGCAACGATCAACTCATTTGACAGAGCTTGAAGAAATTTGAAAAGAATAGTGGGCAAATATTGTACAATCCAGGTGTACAAAGCTCTTAGACTTATCCAGAATGACTCAGAGCTGTAATCACTGCCAAAGGGGATTATAACATGTATTGCCTCGGGTGCGTCTACTTATGTAAATAAGAGATATATATATATATATATATATATACAGTGCCTTGCGAAAGTATTCGGCCCCCTTGAACTTTGCGACGTTTTGCCACATTTCAGGCTTCAAACATAAAGATATAAAACTGTGTTTTTTTGTGAAGAATCAACAACAAGTGGGACACAATCATGAAGTGGAATGACATTTATTGGATATTTCAAACTTTTTTAACAAATCAAAAACTGAAAAATCTGGTGCGGTCCATTATAAGGAGGTGCACTGCAGTACTTAATGCAGTTGGTGGCAACACCAGATACTGACTGCTACTTTTGATTTTGTTCAGGGACACATTCCATTTCTGTGGAACTTGTTCAGCTTATGTCTCAGTTGTTGAATCTTGTGTTCATACAGATATCGAAAAAGGTATTAAATATTCATAAGGTATTAAATATTTTAAGCAGTCTATAACACCTGCTTATTGATAACGTGCCTCACACCTACAATACAATTTACAGAAGCCTAGTATTTAAAAAAATATATGTATCTGAGGAGAAGTGGTTAAAGGCATATACTCTTTGACGCCAAATACAACAATGTTGACTACACAACTTAAAAACATTTTTTTTACTGTTGCTATCACTCATTACTGTAGCCTATGCTATTTAAACTGTAGTATCAATCCACAATGGACTAGGACAAGAATATTCTGTGCCCCCAGCTGAATTGCACTTGATAATGCAGACTGACAATAACCTACTGAACTGAAGACCAACAAATTGTAGTATTAAGCCATGGAACGCCTTGATTGGTCGGGTAGTGACCAGACACTCGTCGCACCGACGACTTATTTATTCATCAAAACCCAGCCCTTTCGCGCCACCGCTAGCTATTTGCGCTCATAATAACGGCTGTGAAAATAATAACAAAAATATTTTGGATTGACTTAATAGCGCTACCGTCAGCGCTTAGATTGACCATTTTTGTTAGTTAAAATAGAGCCCGTAATGTTAATGTCCCTCCTACAACAACAAAAATACTTTAAATTAATGCAATGTTTTTTTTCTTTTTCTAAGAAACATTTTAATTGAAATGCTGTAGAATTCCATTTATTCCCATGGAAACCGGTCTTTCTAGGAAATGCCAATATGGCCGACCGGTGGTTTCAAAGCCTCTCATTGGCCAATACATGGCATCAGTAATCCAGGGTTTATATACCTAATTGGTCTCAACTCGTTTCTGTTTTCAGGGTTATTTGTCTTCTCTGAACATGAAAGCCTTCTCTTACATCAACCTGGATGGAGTTGTAACAGGCATGTATAGTGTATTTGATTTCTGTACACAGAATGCGTTGTTTGGGTTCGTGCCAATGACAGTTTACAGTTGCAAAGGTTATACATTGAAAACCTAAAGTAATAAGGTGAAATGGTTTCCTCTTGAATTGTACAATGTCTCTCTCCCCAGGTTTCCCAACATTCAAAGCCTCGGCCAGCCCTTTAATGAACACACTCATCCAGAGAACGCTACGGGAGGTTAGTTTCGCGTAGCAGCAGATCATCTGACAGGATTTCTCGTTTCATTATGAAGCCGTGTCCTTGAGATGTTTTGAAACCTGTGCTGCTCTTGTCTACAGGTGAACACTCTCAGTGACTCCAGTACACTCTACTCTGCAGTCCCCGGGCTCAACTGGGAGGCAGCAGTGTAAGTGGGACTTTGGGAAGATCATAACAGTGTGTGGCTCAACGTGTCAAGTGTTTTATTCTAAAGCAGATCCCACATTGAAGTTAATTGAATCGCTTATAGAATTGGGGAACATTTTTTTCACCACCATATTTGTATGATTGTCTAGTCATGTTTTTTTGTGTTATTTATGTTTTAACAGCATGGAGCCTCTGAGGCTGAATGATCCCGCTTATCCCTTCATCACCTTCTCCGGCATCCCATCCGTCTCATTCCGTTTCACCACAGAGGTCAGTTTGTGAAAAGTGCCTTTACAAGGCCTACATAATGGTATCCGCAGTACACCATGATACACATAGAAATAGTCATTTTAGAACCCTTATACTCAACTGTCAGACCGCGGTACGGAACCGGACCCACAACAGGGTCAATATGGGCCGGGACCCTGGTATCATAAACGGACAAATGTGTTGAATTGCAGGTCATTTAACTTTAAAACTCCAACATTTTCAGTCTGTCAGCAACAGGGGTGTGAACAGTTTACATGGGTTGCAAGGTGGGTGGGTGGGGTTTGTTACTACTCTGATGAATGACAATATCCAGCCGGACCTTTCGCCATCTAGGAAATTTGTGTAACCAGACCTTCTCAAATAGTACTTGAGTACCCCTGTTATAGAAGGTCCTCCTCAGACCTGGAGAATCAGGTCCTGTCAGGGAAGCGTTCCAAATCCTCTGATCCAAGATGGCCCCTGGGAACCACAAATATTAGGTCCTTGATCCCATTCCTGTCAGATTCCACTGTTCGTTCCATCAGGCTTTGCATTTAAAAAATATCTGTAATATGACCGATAACTCTCTCTTTCTATGACAATATAACAAATGTTTTTGCTACTACCTCTCGTTATTTTATGAACACATTTTGAGTAATACCAGTCATTGTTTAGCATTCGGTTTCTACCTGTAATTGTTGACATTCTTTACCCTTTAACCACCATGTGTCTCAGGGTGAGGAATACCCATTCCTCGGGACACTGGATGATACACGCGACAAGCTGTATGGTGCCACGTCCAACCAGGTAGCCAAGCTGGCGGTGTCCGCAGGGCAGTTTGCCGGGAGAATAGCCCTGCGGCTGGTCCACGACCACCTGCTGCGCCTGGATGTGGAGAAATACACCCGCCAGATCCGCACCCACGTGTTCGCCATTAACTCCAAGATCAAAACAGTGCAGAGTGTAAGTAGAGTCCGATCTGCTTAATTTCATCGCAGTGCAGAGTTGCTCAGCAAGTGGGGAAAAGGACATGTCTGGTAATGTGAACTTGATGGCAGAATTATAATTTTAAGTTTAGTTTTCCTTTCGCCATGTCTACCCGTCTAGGATTTGTTTTGTGCATTGTTTAATCTGTCTCAAATTGACCTCTATTTGATCCCGGTGCTTGTTTTGTCTATGTTCTCATTTCTCCTTTTGATCTTAATTTTGTTATCTCCAGATGCAGCCCCAGCTGTTGCCTAAGTCGCTGTCTGTCCAGTGGCTGATATCTGCGACGGGCTCCTACAGCCGAGCCGCCAGTAGCCTGGCCACTGAAATCGATAATAGTAACCTGGAGGACGCAGAGCTGTGCCGGAACATCAACGACCGCATCATGAGTGTGCGTGCTTTTAAGTGTTGAGATTATTTTGTTGTTGGAATTGGACTGCTTACGGCAGGGTTACGGTGCCTTCATGGGGTGTGAACACTTTCTGACTTTTTTTCCCCCACATCTTGTTACAAAGTGGGATTAAAATGGATTTGGTCTTTGTTTTGACAACAACCTACACAAAAAATACTCTGTCAACGTGGACAAAAAAATCTAAAATTTGTCAAATATTAATGAAAAATAAAACACTTTTTAAAATATATATATGTATATGTGCATATATATATATATATATATACATATATGTGTGTGTGTGTGTATATGTATATATATATATATATATATATATATATATATATATATATATATATATATATATATATATATATATATATATATATATATATATATATATATATATATATATATATATATATATATATATATATATATATATATATGTGTATGTGTATATATATAAATATATATATATGTATGTGTGTGTGTATATGTATATATATAAATGTACCTAATTAGTTATTTTCAAACTTTGCCATAGAATGAGCAGCAGTACAGAAGCATCGCTAGCCCGGCACATTAGACTGCACATTCCTCACTCTCCAGATGCGCAACTAAATTAGTTTGTTTTTTTCTACTTAAAAATATAAAAAATATGATGTGATTTAAGCATTGAAATGGACTCGGAACATCAAATTTTAGTTATTTCTCTTTTGAACAATTTGACATTTTAAGTGTGAAAAAAAGAAACATAATTTGGGAAAATATAAAATTAAATTTTGGGAGGGCCCACCTTAGTTCTTTATTAACAATTATTTCACCAGGTTTACTGAAAGAAACCAGTGCACTACTGTATCGTGTAACTGGGGAAGAATTTCAGAGGAGAAAAGCTAAAAGAAAAGTGTTTCAATTTTATTTTAAAGTCGCTCTCTAGAAAAGGTTTAGACCCCTGCTGTAACACAACAAATGTGGGGGGGGGCGGAATCAAGGGGTGTGAATGCTTTCTGAAGGCACGGTGGATGTCATGTACATCGGGATTGGGGTCCATTTTAAATTCCAGTCAATTCAGAAGGTAAACCTGATTCCACTGAAGAATATGTCAATTGAAATGTGTGTACTTCCTGAATTGCCTGGAACTGAAATGGAATTGACCAATCCTGATGTACACATGTTCCTTTTGAAAGTATTTTGAATAATGATGACACCAATAGGGAGACTGGATTACAGCCTAATTTAAAAATAAATTACATTTAATAGCCTCCACATGGTTCATCCAAAAAGTTTTGGGACACTAAAGTCCCAGATGCCCACTGCACTGAGACTAGGAAACATTGAGAAATCCACAATAATCGAATTTCAATAAGATTTTCTCTACGGCTGCCCATGTTTTCCACCTGGCTTCCAGCTCTGCAGCAACTGGCCCAAGCCCCCCCTCGCTTCTCCTTCACCCAAATCCAGACAGCTGATGTTCTGAAAGAGATGCAAGATCTGGATTTCCTACAAATCAGCTGGGCTAGACAATCTGGACCCTCTCTTCCTAAAATGATCCGCCGCCATTGTTGCAACTCCTATTACTAGCCTGTTCAACCTCTTTCGTATAGTCTAAGATTCCTAAAGATTGGAAAGCTGCTGCGGTCACCCCCCTCTCCAAAAGGGGAGACACTCTAGACCCAAACTGTTATAGACCTATATCCATCCTGCCCTGCCTTTCTATAGTCTTTGAAAGCCAAGTGAACAAACAGATCACCGACCATTTCGAATCCCACCGTACCTTCTCAGTGTGTCAAATCGGAGGGCCTGTTGTCCGGACCTCTGGCAGTCTCTAATGGGGGTGCTAGAGGGTTCAATTCTCGGGCCAACTCTCTTCTCAATGATGTCGCTCTTTCTGCGGGTGATTCTTTGATCCACCTCTATGCAGACGACACCATTCTGTATACATCTGGCCCGTGGACACTGTGTTAACAAACCTCCAAAAGAGCGTCAACTCCATACAACACTCCTTCCGTGGCCTCCAACTGATCTTAAATGCATGCTCTTCAACCGATCGCTGCCCGCCCGACTGGCATCACTGCTCTGGACGGTTCTGATTTAGAATATTCTGACAACTCTAAATACCTAGGTGTCTGGTTAGACTGTAAACTCTCCTTCCAGACTCACATTAAGCATCTCCAATCCAAGTTAAACCTAGAATCGAGCTTCCTATTTCGCAACAGTCTCCTTCACTCATGCTGCCAAACATACCCTCGTAAAACTGACTATCCTACCGATCCTTGACTTCGGCAATGTAATTTACAAAATACCATCCAACACTCTACTCAGCAAACTTAATGTAGTCAATCACAGTGCCATATGTTTTGTTACCAAAGCCCCATGTACTACCTTCCACTGCGACCTCTATGCTCTCGTTGGCTGGTCCTCACTACATTTTCGTTGCCAAACCCACTGGCGCCAGGTCATCTATAAGTCTTTGCTAGCTAAAGCTCCACCTTATCTCAGCTCACTGGTCTCTATAGCAACACCCACCCGTAGCACGCACTCCAGCAGGTATATTTCACTGGTCATCCCTAAAGCCAACACCTACTTTGGCTGCCTTTCCTTCCAGTTCTCTGCTGCCAATGACTGGAACGAATTGCAAAAACCGCTGAAGTTGGAGACTTAACTCTCTCACTAACTTGAAGCGTCAGCTGTCAGAGCAGCTTACCGATCGCTGCAGCTGTACTCAGCCCATCTGTAAATAGCCCATCCAACTACCTACCTCATCCCCATATTTGTTTTAGTTTTTCTGCTCTTGTGCACACCAGTATTTCTACTTGTACATCCTCATCTGTACATATATCACTCGTGTAAATTGTAGTTACTTCGCCTATTTATTGCATTACCTCCTTACTTCATTTGCACACGCTGTATACAGATTTTATTTTTGTGTTACTGACAGTACGTTTGTTTATCCCATGTGTAACTCTTGTATAACTGTTTTGTCGCACTGCTTTGCTTTATCTTGACCAGGTCGCAGTTGTAAATGAGAACTTATTCTCAACTGGCCTACCTGGTTAAATAAAGTTGAAATAATACATTTAATTTAAAAAAATTGTGTAACCTTGGGTACACACGGCTCATCGTGTAACCTTGGGTGTAGGACGATACTGACACATTTGAAACACTTCTGTTTTATTTACCTTACTTTCCTCTTCCTCCTGTAGGTGGAGAGGGACTTCCTGTCCCCATACGTGTCTCCCAGAGAGGCCCCGTTCCGCCACATCCTGGTGGGCTCCGGCTCCCACACCCTGAAGGCTCTGTCAGACCACCTGGACGCCCTGCAGATTGACCACTCAGACGCCAACGCTGATCTGTTCCGGATTCAGTTTGCTTTGGCAACCTGGACCATCCAGGGCTGCGCCAACTCACTGGCGGGGGAAGTCTGGTCCACAGATAACATGATCTAAGCCGGTCTCGACATGTCCTATTAAACAAAACACCCAATATAGCCATCGCTCAAGGCACCCTCAGTTAGGTTCAACCATTCAGGAAAATTAAATGGAAGTGTTCTGTATCGATATCAATAAATCAACCTTTTTTTTTTTCATATGCATTGCAACTCATCAGTACGATATGCTGTACTTTACCTTCCGCACAAGGCCCCAAAAAATGACACTTAAATTCAACTGCCTTAAATTTCACTTGTTTGTGAAATTAGTGAAAAGCCATTTATCACTCTTGCGAGGGGAAAAAAAACTGAAATGCATTTCTTAACGCCGTATTTGAATTTATATTGGTGCTAAATACGAATGACTAATGGCCTATGTCACAGTACTTACTAGTATGGCAATAACACAGTTTTGGCCCAATATCCAAGGTCACAAACACCTAAATTGTGTGTGTAAACTCAAGAGGTACTTTGCGATTACAACAGAAAGGTTATTATGGTACTATTACCACCCATGAACAAAATTACAAAAAAATAATTTACAATCGGAGACCGCTGTTATTTCTACACTGTTACTTTACATTGGATTCAAACCTGGGCTGTTTTTTATAGAGATTAAGGTGCTGAAAACTTTAGAACAAAGACCTGGTCTGAGAGCTGTTGCCAAATGGGTCTAAATTTACATTCAGTTCAGAAAGTAACACAGAATAGATCGTTATCAATAAAAGGTCACTATTGGATTTGCTTGCTTGGCGGCGAGGAGACCACCGCTCTGCTAAAACCATGGGCAACTGCGTGCCCTTTTTTCAAGGGATTGTTGAATCAATTTTTAACTATTTGGTTGTAATATAATCCCCCTCCTTGAAGAGCATAGTCAGAACTTACAAAAGTACATTTTTATTTTATTTCTCCCTTGCAACCAATTGAGCACATTTGAACTCTGTTTGCATACAGCATGTAACTGCATGCTTTTCATGACCAGTAAACGTAATTTCAGATACATGAGGGCAAGCCTCTCAACATCCCTCAATATTGGCCACCATTAATTCGATATTTTAAGTGCAAAAAAAAAAGTTAGCCACTCATTCTTGTCATGTTGTTAAGGTTAATTTCCCCATCTTTTGTGGCCTCTGCTTGTCAAGCAGCAGAAGGGTACATTTGCAGGTGTAATGTGTACGTTGCAAGCTACCGGTCGGAGGTTTGTACAGTTGGCTAAACGTGTGTGTGTGTGTGTGTGTGTGTGTGTGTGTGTGTATGTATATACACGCGCACACACACACACACACACGTTTAGCCAACTGTACAAACCTCCGACCGGTAGCTTGCAACGTACACATACATATATATACACATATATATGTGTGTGTATATGTGTATATATATATACACACACACATATGTAATGTGTACGTTGCAAGCTACCGGTCGGAGGTTTGTACAGTTGGCTAAACGTGTGCGTATGGATGTGTGTTTAGCTCTTTCCTAAAGCCTAATCTCTGATGAAGCAAGCTAAATGAGTTTTAGCTAGCTACATGCCAAATGGCTAGGCTACCTTCCCTCACGTATCTTAAACGACATGATACATGGATGTTTACTTGCAATGAGAAAGCATGCAGTGACTGCTAAATGTGAAATAATCATGAATGTGGTATTCTGACTATGCTCTTCAAGAAGTGGTGATATTATTAACCTAAATAGTTATAATATTGATTTAACAATTCCCTTAAACGGCACATATAGTTGTCAATGGTTTTAGCGACGCTGCACTCAAATCGAATGCTTCGCCACATTTGACACACTATTGATAACGACCTGTTGACCTGACCCTTCACTGAGCCCTGCCTGCCTTGGTTACTGTTGCCACCGGGAAGCCCAATTCTCCATTCAACCACTGTTGAAATCCCCTCACAATGATCTCAAACTGTGTTTTCGAATACACAATGAAATTAGACTGACTGTGACTACCCCTGTTGTGGTTGCCTGCCATTACAATTGCTTCAGGGGAACCTGGTAAAAAAAAATTGTACTTTAGCTAGCCACTGAATGGCTCTGAAATCATTGTCGGCATGCAGTTAAAGCTATAATCACTTTTGGTGCCCTCAAACCATATCCTGATGTCGACAGCAGTATAAGCTAAAAACCAAGCTAGCTAGCTAAAACAATTTAGCTAGCATTAGCAAGGTTGGTGGTCAGCGACAGAGCTAGCTAAACTAGCAAACAAAATTTATATAATTTTGGATTTAAAAAAAATACTCCAACAGGGTCTATATTTCAGGAATCACAGTAGCAAGTATTCCTGGTGCATATTTCAAATATTTATACATTTGAATAAAGTTTGAAAAACTATTTTTTTGCCATAGATGGGTTGGCGTGGCTTAGCGAAGGGTCATTTGAACCATGTAAAGTGAGACCATCTAACCTAGTTACTGATGTTCAGTTGTCCTGAGACCTAAAGGCTCAAGCCCTTTGTTTTTTACGCCTCAAGCAACATGTACCTTACACCACGCTTATGAGCTCTTTCAAAATGGCCTCCTGCTGACATGAATACAATAGCGAGGACTTTTAAACCTGGGGCGAAAGGGTCTTCACCACATGGCACTGAAAAGGTCTATTTATTTCCTTTGTTTATTTATCAGTGACAGGGTTCACTATAAATGGTGTGTTTTTTTTAATAACTACTTTTTAAACATGTATAATTATCGGGAGCAGTGTCTTCCATAATTATGACAGTAATACTGTCGAAATGACAAAGCAGCATCTGCTATGGAAGTGTACCTGTCAGACCGACTAACCCATACTAGAGACCAGCCCATACTTCAGTCCATTCAGTCACCTACTTCACAACCGACTGCGAGTTAGCCGTTAATATATTCCCGAATTACATCTCAAACAGATGTTCAAAATACATTGAAAACAGCACAACCAAAGTTTGTTTCCTAAAAAAATTAATAAATAATTGAACCGTTATTTCACTCGGCAATCAGTTAAGAAGAAAGTATTATTCATAATGACGGCCTACCCCGGCCAAACACTAATGACGCTGGGCCAATTGTGCGCCACCCTATGGGACTCCCAATCACGGCCTGTTGTGATACAGCCTGGAATCGAACCAGGGTCTGTAGTGACACCTCTAGCACTGAGAAGTAATACCTTAGGCCGCTGCGCCACTCAGGAGCCCAAATTGCCTTTTTAGATTAACACAAAACTCAAGGCGGTTTCTAGTACAGGTCTCTTGGTGAATGTACACTTTCTCATCCTGAAACATTATCGGGAGCAGTGTCTTCCATAATGTGAAGAAGAAGGTAGTTTTTGTCTACCAGCGTGTCCGTATCGGAGGCAGTGACCTCCATATTTCACTGTAGGGTGGATGTGATTTATTATCGGGAACAGTGTTTCCCATAATGTTGTGTATATAATGTCTGCGTCCGCATCTTTTGCGGTGCTTGCCGTTCCCTGTCATGTTGTCGCAACCCCCTATAACCGTGTCACTCTAGTCGGCTAGTATTTGATTTCTACCAGGTGCTGTTCTTCCTCTTGACTATCCATAAGGAATGGATAGTGTGAACCTGAAACATCCATTGATTGGGTAAATGTTAAATCTGAGACTGACCGATTGTCGTCAAAAGGGTTTAATGTTTTCACAAAAGATTGAGACCTGGATCTTATTTCCTGTATGATTCTGTTCGTATGACAGTATCGGTTACACTTAACATAAAGCCTGCATTGAAGTATAATGCTTTATTACTTATAAGCATGTATGAGCCATTTTATAATGTCTTATTCTAAGACTTATAGTATGCTTTCTGTTTATGTAGGACTTTTTTTTTGTTGTCCGGATCATTTATGAAACCAATCAGAAAACATTCTTATGACAAGTCTACAATGCATTATAACCACTGCAGGCTTTTAATAAAGTGTTACCAAGTTACATGTTTTTTTTCTTATTCTCCCTTTTTTGGGGTTGCTGTACATTCTGTTCTCATTAGGGGCTTAGGCTATCTGTGCCTTGTTATGTTGTGAATGGTAATTAATGTAGAGAAATCCTGGCGTAATGAAGTCTTCTCTGTGGTGTATATTGTTTTTGCTTTATCAATACTTTGCAGACATCGTAGTTCTTGATTTAAGATGTGTGAGTATAATTTGGATGCGTTTTGAAAGTCTCATTTTGTTAGCTTAAAGCTAGAATCCGCTGTTGAAACGACAACAAAGGGTGACTTTGTTGTCCTTAAGCCAACTCTTATTTTCCTTTTACTCTGTGTTAGTAGAAATGCTGGGGGATGGGCCTGGAGAAATGCAACCACTCTTAAATTCAGATAGAGCTATGGATCCAAGGGCTGACTCCAGGACATCTATCAAACTCATTCCGTGGAGGCCCGCGTGTCTGCAGGTTTCCCGCTCCACACTTGTACTTGATTGATTGAATCAAGGTCGCTAATTAGTAAAACTCACATCACCTGGTTATCTTTGAACTAAATTGAAACGACAAACCCGCAGACACTGCCCTCTGTGGAATGAGTTTGACACCCCTGATTCATGATATCAAAATGAGAGTTTTAACCATGTTTTGAGGCTATACAGTATTTTCAATTTTTCTTTGTTTTACATTGGAGTAAAACAAGCTTATATATTGGGTTCAGATGGGGTATGCCAGTTGAACTAAGCTCATTTAATAAGGCATTCAAAATTGATATTCTTGAATATTCAATTGGTGTATATACAATTTTTGTTTAAATTTAAGTCCAAAATGGATGTAGCAACTGCGGATTCCAGCGTTAAGCCCAAAGTCATTGTTTTTGAGAGAAGTCTACCCTATACTATTACACTCATAGGTTATAAACAGGCTTGATTATGACTGTTGGAAAATAACAAAAAAATGTCTAGAACAACTTCCTAACTTACACAGCAGACAAAGAATTTCTTAAACTTTTTATTTATTTGTTTACGGGACACAATTTACTGATCATATAAATATTTGACCATCATACACGTCTGCTCGACAGGTAGACCTGAGTTGTCATGTCACATTGGCAGAGTCAAAATTCCATGAACCAAATTGTCAGGGATTACCACACTGAAATGGCTATTTGGCAGTTTACGTTTAACCACTCTAAACTGGAAAGTATGCTACAATCAGATTAACTTTAAATTAACATACTGAATAAAGTGTTGGCCAAACTGTGATGCCCCACAAAGGTGTAATTGGTGTATTGATTGTTGAATTATGATAGAAAATGTCCTACAATGTATGTTTTTGAGGATTGGATTAAATCGCTTCCCTTTGGTGGGTACTTAAATAAATTTTTAAAGCCTGGAAAAACGATATGTAGCATATTTTGGAAAGACGACTTATTGGATGTTGGAGTTTCTTTAGTTTAGGACTACGCGAAATTGCTTGTCTCCTGTGTTTGCTGCAATAAATCATTACACAGGTGTTTTGTCGTTTTTTTTTTTGTGTGTAAAATTTCAAGAATGTACCGGTAACTCATTACTGTCTGAAAGGGAATTGGTAAAATATAGTTGACGACAGGACAAGGAGACTAATGTCAGTGTAGTAAAAAAAGAATTGGAAGAGGGGTTTGATTTTTAAGAAACAAAAAAAGTTGTAGTGTTGGAAGATGTTTGACCAAATATATAATGGCAACTACACTGAACAGAAGTATAAACGCAACATGTAAAGTGTTGGTCCCATGTTTCATGAGCTGAAATAAAATATCCTAGAAATGTTCCATAGGCACAAAAAGCTTACTTCTCTCAAATCTTGTGCAGAAATTTGTTTACAGCCCTGTTAGTGAGCATTTCACCTTTGTCAAGATGATCCATCTGCCTGACAGGTGTGGCATATCAAGGGTACACAGGTGCCCCATGTGCTGGGGGCAATAAAAGGCCATTAAAATGTGCAGTTTTGTCACACGATACAATTCTACAGGTGTCTCAAGTTTTGAGGAAGCGTGCAATGGGCATGCTGACTGCAGGAATGTCCACCAGAGCTTTGGCCAGAGAATTCTACCATAAGCCACCTCAATTGTTTTTGAGAATTTGGCAGTACGTCGAACCGGCTTCACAACTGCAGATGGTGTCGTGTGGGCGAGCGGTTTGCTGATGTCAAGGCTGTGAAGCCTGTGGTATAGGCAGGCATAATCCACGGACAAAGAACACAATTGCATTTTTTATTGATGGCACCAAAATACTGTGACGAGATCCTGAGGCCCATTTTTTTTTCAAGGTATCTGTGACCAACAGATGCATATCTGTATTCCCAGTTATGTGAAATCCATAGATTAGGGCTTAATGCATTTATTTCAATTGACTGATTTCCTTATATGAACTGTAACTCAGTGTAGGGCGGAAGTAGTGCAATGGGGGGCCTCTACAGCAGAGGCTGCTGGGAAGAGCTATATGAGGACGGGCTCATTGTAATGGTTGGAATGGAGTCATTGGAATGGTATCAAATATATGGAAACCACATGTTTGGATCCGTTCCATGAATTCCAGTCCAGTCATTACAATGAACCCGTCACTAATCCAGCCCTGCTAGCCCATGTGGGACACAAACACAGACCACTCTAACATGAACTGACACACAGAGACAGAGGTGTTAACTGGGCAGGAGCAGCCTGTGCACGCTATGGTCCTCCAAAACTGGAGATGCCCACTTCAGTCCTTTAGAATTTTCATCTTCATATTGCCTGGCCCTGCAGTTTAATATACTGTCATTATAGCACCACTTGATGGCGACAGAGAGCAATACAACATACAAGAGAAACTACATGCAGCAAAGCAGTGACAGCCATCTCTTCAAAATACGGGAGCCGCAGTACAACCAACACATGCTCTTTCTACACGTTTTATTTACAGTATTACACATCTGTGAAACCCCTATTACAGCTTGCGATGAAGTCGATACTGTCTTTCATATATATATATATATTTTTAAACACTGGCTGTGCATGACAGCAAAGTCAGACACCAAATAAATTTTTTTTAATTTGCATTCAGCATTGTTTTGTATTTGGAAGTGCAGTCGCAGTCAAATGTATTTTCAGTGGTGCAAGTGTACGTTTAGCTCGGTACTTTACCAAGTTCAGGTTCAAAACGTGAGTTAGGGACATGTGCCTTTAAGAGTGGGTTGACCGCATAAACGCGTAGAAAAAAAGCAGGGTTGAGTGGATGACGTCTGCTCGAGCCGACGCAAGCAACGCTAGAATATGGTCAATTGAGAATAGAAGAATAAAAACAAAATTAGCGACCCATGTTAAGTTTTCATAAGGAACTGGAGAGTTTCAAAGAAAGAGGCAGCCAAACACGACTCGCCAGGGAGCAATGCCGTGAGAGAGAGAGAGGAACAGAGATCTACAGGTAGTTTAAAGTTGTATTAGTTGTATGTAATGAAGTTGTATGTACAGGATACACATGGTAACGTTATAACGTTATACACCGTCCAACGAAATGCCTTCTCGACAATGCAACAACAATAAGAAATAATGCAAGATAAAGAATACGAACACAAAGTAAATGTCTCAGTAGAATATAATATATATATATTTTTTTGCATAAATATAATACAGGAAGGCACAATTTATAGTTCAATATTTACACCTTTTGGGGATGGGGATGGGGGGGGGGGGGGTGGAGTGCAAGTGTTTAAATTGTGCAGAATTTAGCAATAATAAATAAACGTGTGTGTGTGTATGTGTGTGTGTGTGTGTGTGTGTGCGTGTGTACATGAGTGAGTGAGTGCATGTGTGCTAAGGTGCAGGTGGTCAGTCCAGTTCAAGTGTTCAGCATTCTGATGGCTTGTAGATAGAAACTGTATCTGAGCTTGTTGGTATCAGACCTCAGGCTCCGTCTGATACAGTCTGCCCGACTGTAAGGGAATGAACAGCTCGTAGCTGGGGCTGTGTGGTGTCCTTGATGATGCAGCGGGACCCCCTCAGGCACCGGTTTGAGTACATGGATGGGTCGGAGGATGGTCCCAGTGATGTACCGGGACCAGTGGGCCATCCTTTACCACCCGCTGGAGGGCCTTGCAGTCGTGGACAGAGCAATTATCGCAAAGGCCGTGATGCAACCTGTCAGGACGCTCTCGATGGTGCAGTGGCGGTAGGCTGTGAGGCGAGCAATGCAGTGTGTGCTCATAACAAAAATGCATATGAGAAAACCTGGCGGTGAGTTTAAACAATTGTCTAACTGCCATTCTAATCTTTGACAATTGACACCACCTTGTCTACTTGATAATTGTCAAGGCGGGAAAAGCGATTTTATACTGTAAACTGAAGAAAAATATAAACGCAACATGTAACAATTTCGACGATTTTACTGAGTTACAGTTCATATAAGGAAATTAGTTCATTTAAATACATTTATTAGGCCCTAATCTATGGATTTCACATGGGGCACAGCCATGGGTGGGCCTGGGAGGGCATAGGCCCACCCACTTGGGAGCCAGGCCCAGGCTCAGCCAATCAGAATGAGTTTTTCCACACAAAAGGGCTTTATTACAGATAGAAATGCTCCTCAGTTTCATCATCTGTCCAGGTGGCTGGTCTCCCAACGATCCCGCAGATGAGGAAACTGGATGTGGAGGTCCTGGGCTGGCGTGGTTATACGTGGTATGCGGTTGTGAGGCCAAATTCTCTAAAACGGTGTTGGAGGTGCCTTATGGTAGAGAAATTAACATGAAATTCTCTGGCAACAGCTCCTGCAGTCAGCATGCCAATTGCACGCTCCTTCAAAACTTGAGACATCTGTGGCATTGTGTGGTGTGACAAAATTGCACATTTTAAAATGGCCTTTTTTTGTCCCTAGCACAAGGTGCACCTGTGTAATGATCATGCTGTTTTAATCAGCTTCTTGATATGCCACACCTGTCAGGTGGATAGATTATCTTGGCAAAAGAAGAAATGTTCACTGGCAAGGATCTAAACATTGAGGCTTGGAAATTGTCAGTGCAGACTTACCCCAGGCACTTAGTCCTGCATTTAGTCTGGCCTAGTCCTGCATTTAGTCTGGCCTAGTCCTGCATTTAGTCTGGCCGAGTGCCAGTGTAACCGATGTGAAATGGCTAGCTAGTTAGCGGGGTGTGCTCTAATAGCGTTTCAATCGGTGACGTCACTCGCTCGGAGACCTTGAAGTAGTTGTTCCCCTTGCTCTGCAAGGGCAGTGGCTTTTGTGGAGCGATGGGTAACGATGCTTTGTGGGAGGCAGTTGTTGATGTGTGCAGAGGGTCCCTGGTTCGAGCCCAGGTAGGGGCGAGGAGAGGGACTGAAGCTATACTGTTACACCACCATCTGAAGTACTTTAGTAGATGAATGCACGGGCTTGAACACCAGGCAGCCAGCCCAGTGGAAGTAACTATTGAGTTCACTGACAGAGCCCATATTGTTGCCGCTTTCAAGACAACTTGGAAACTCTGAAATGTCAGACTTGGAAACTCATTGTAGATGGATGAGTTTCCCACTTGGAAAGTATAAGAATCCAAAAAGTAGGTAGGGTGTTTACCCACTTTACCCAGAGTGGGTGAAAATGCGTTTTGGTGGGGAAATTTCACTTCGTTATGTTATAAAATACGTTTTACCAAGACAAATATGATTTTTCATGTTCTGAATCTTTAAGTGGGGTCTTTCTCTAACATATCATTAACATTATAGCCCCCCGTAACCTAATACATCCGATAATAAGCACCAATCTCTGTTGACAGTGTGCATTCTTACAACAACTTTTGAGGATTTTGCTGCTTGTTTTGTTGTGGCGGTCGTCTGCGAATTTGTTTCTGTGTGCCAAATGAACACAAACGGAATTAAATGTAAACTTGGTTATATGGAAATACAGTACAGTGGAATGATAGAGAGAACGTTCGCCGAGTGCGTCGGTATACCATGTGTCGATACCGATGGGATCGAAAGAAAAGCAGCGCTGCTCTCAGATCAGCTTTCCCCATTCAAATCTTACCTTAACATTAGAATTTTTCCACAATACTGACGACGGATCAGATCGTAGAGAGATATTATCACCTTCTGGCTGCAAATATTGAGAGCGACTTATGACGCTTACCCTATAATAATGCAGTAAATCACAGATTGGGAACATGTTGTCACACATCATGAAACACATTGAGCCAGAAAAAGCACATAACGATGTACTTAGCTGTTCTTTTTGTAAAAAAAATATATGTTTTACCCTTTTATTTAAGCTAGGCAAGTCCAGTCAATAACAAATTCTTATTTACAATGACGGCCTACCCTGGGCCAAACTCGGACGACGCTGGGTCAATTGTGCGCCGCCCTATAGGACTCCCAATCACGGCCGGTTGTGATACAGCCTGGAATCGAACCAGGGTGTCTGTAGTGATGCCTCAAACACTGAGCTGCAGTGACTTAGACCGCTGCACCAATCAGAGGGCCACAAAGTTTGGAAAAAGACCACCCGTAGAAGGTACGAGGTGGTTGGTAAATAACAAGCGTTTAGTAATGATGGTTTTGGGGGAAACAGCTTGGCTACTAAAGATACATCGTAAGATGGTTCTAACGATGATCTTACCGCTACAGAAGGCTATGGGAAACGGCAGCAGCACAAAGCAACTGCACTCCAGCCACCACAGTCACAAACAACTTGACTAATGGAGGACTATGTCAACATAGATCTTCGATCGCAGTAATACAATACAGATCAATCCACTGGTGGGCCCAGACACATCCTGTTCTCTCGCAAAGGGTTTGATTGGACAAAGGCCAGGGCCATTACTGGTCACCACCATTCTGGAGAGACAGTGTCACTAGAACTCTCAGGTCAATTGGTCTTGTTTCAATGTCTTCCATTTCTTTTTTTTCTTACCCCATCTTCGTGGTATCCAATTGATGGTTACAGTTTTGTCTCATCGCTGAAACTCTCATACGGACTCGGGAGAGGTCAAGTTCGAGAGCCGTGCGTCCTCCGAAACACAACCCAACCAAGCCACATTGCTTCTTGACATAATGCCACTTAACCCAGAAGTCAGCCGCACCAGTGTGTCGGAGGAAAAACCGTAAACCTGGCGACCGTGTCAGCGTGCACTGTGCCTAGCCCGCCACAGGAGTCACTAGTGCGTGATGGCACAAGGACATCCCTGCCGGCCAAACCCTCTCCTAACCCGGACGACGCTGGGCCAACTGTGCGCCGCTGTGCCTTAGACCACTGCACCACTCGGTAGGCCCGATGTCTTCCATTTCACATCAATTAATGATTCACATGAAAGTCTGAGTTCCGCATGCTTATCTCAACTGGGAATAGGCCCAGCAATGAACTGTACAAAGGCCCAACAATCACAAAATAGGCAGCTGTATCAGGAATGGCAAACTTAGAGAATTCTGCTTCACGTAAGAACAGGGTAACTCAGTCAACTAATTCAGTCATAGGAGACGCTACAGCACATCAGGTTTCTACCTGAGGCAACCAAGTGTTTTTCAGTTTCTGAGGATGGGTTCCGAACGGCTGTGTGAATAAGTGTGAGAACAGGATTCACTGCACTGTCTCATTGTTCCTTAGAGAGAATTGAATTACAAACCCACCCAGTTTTCACCATAATACCATCCACCCCCTCCAGTGTATAGAGAAAACATTGGTCCCTGTAGTACTGTATCAAATGTCCTGCTTTGACTTTGGACACCTTATGCCTTAGTTTGACAGTGTCGTCTATTGAAAGACAGTATGGTGTGGATGAAAGTGCGTTCTCAATAGCATGCAAGCCTTCATTTTAAAGAAAGTTAAAGAAAACTGTGAATTTTCAATCAGTGGGATCTAACTTGGCCTGTGCTTTATACTAAACACTGAGTTTTTTAAATATCCTTGTGGAAGTTAGAGTTGGCTACTAACAACATTCACAATATGGATGACCAAGACCTACAGCATGGCTTTGTAACTAGAGGTCGGCCGATTATGATTTTTCAACGCCGATACCGATTTATTGGAGGACCAAAAAAAAGCCGATACAGATTAATCGGACGATTTAAAAAACAATTTTTTATTTATTTATTTGTAATAATGACAATTACAACAATACTGAATGAACACTTTTTTATTTTAACTTAATATAATACATCAATAAAATCAATTTAGTCTCAAATGAATAATGAAACATGTTCAATTTGGTTTAAATAATGCAAAAACAAAGTGTTGGAGAATAAACAAAAAGTGCAATATGTGCTATGTAAGAAAGCTAACGTTTGAGGTCCTTGCTCAGAACATGAGAACATATGAAAGCTGGTGGTTCCTTTTTAATCTTCAATATTCCCAGGTAAGAAGTTTTAGATTGTAGTTATTTTTGGACTATTTCTCTCTATACCATGTGTATTTCATATAACTTTGACTATTGGGTGTTCTAATAGGTACTTTAGTATTGCCAGCCTAATCTCGGGAGTTGATCGGCTTGAAGTCATAAACAGCTCAATGCTTGAAGCATTGCGAAGAGCTGCTGGCAAACGCAGTAAAGTGCTGTTTGAATGAATGCTTACGAGACTGCTGGTGCCTACCACCGCTCAGTCAGACTGCTCTCTCAAATCATAGACTTAATTATATTTTTTTATTTTTTATTTATTTTACCTTTATTTAACCAGGTAGGCAAGTTGATGGTTACAGTTTTGTCTCATCGCTGAAACTCTCATACGGACTTGGGAGAGGTCAAGTTCGAGAGCCGTGCGTCCTCCGAAACACAACCCAACCAAGCCACATTGCTTCTTGACATAATGCCACTTAACCCAGAAGTCAGCCGCACCAGTGTGTCGGAGGAAACACCGTAAACCTGGCGACCGTGTCAGCGTGCACTGTGCCTAGCCCGCCACAGGAGTCACTAGTGCGTGATGGCACAAGGACATCCCTGCCGGCCAAACCCTCTCCTAACCCGGACGACGCTGGGCCAATTGTGCGCCGCTGTGCCTTAGACCACTGCACCACTCGGTAGGCCCGAGCCTTAGGTCATTAATATGGTCAAATCCAGAAACTAACATTTCGAAAACAAAACGTTTATTCTTTCAGTGAAATACGGAAACTGTTCCGTATTTTATCTAACGGGTGGCATCCATAAGTCTAAATATTGCTGTTACATTGCACAACCTTCAATGTATGTCATAATTACGTAAAATTCGGGCAAATTATTTCGCAACGAGCCAGGTGGCCCAAACGGTTGCACATACCCTGACTCTGCGTGCAATGAATGCAAAAGAAGTGACACAATTTCCATAGTTTAATATTGCCTGCAAATCTGGATTTCTTTTAACTAAATATGCAGGTTTAAAAATATATACTTCTGTGTATTGATTTTAAGAAAGCCATTGATGTTTATGGTTAGGTACATTGATGTTTATGGTTAGGTACATTGATGTTTATGGTTAGGTACATTGATGTTTATGGTTAGGTACATTGATGTTTATGGTTAGGTACATTGATGTTTATGGTTAGGTACATTCGTCCAATGATTGTGCTTTTTTCGCAAATGTGCTTTTGTTAAATCATCCCCCGTTTGGTGAAGTTGGCTGTCTTTGTTAGAAAGAAATAGTCTTCACACAGTTCGCAACGAGCCAGACGGCCCAAACTGCTGCATATACCCTGACTCTGTTGCACAGAACGCAAGAGAAGTGACACAATTTCCCTAGTTAAAAGAACTTCATGTTAGCAGGCAATATTAACTAAATATGAAGGTTTAAAAATATATACTTGAGTATTGGTTTTTAAGAAAGGCGTTGATGTTTAAGCGAATGCGCTTGTTAAATCACCCGTTTGGGGAAGTAGGCTGTGCTTCAATGATAAATTAACAGGCACTGCATCGATTATATGCAACGCAGGACAAGCTAGATAAACTAGTAATATCATCAACCATGTGTAGTTAACTAGTGATTATGTTAAAATTGATCGTTTTTTTATAAGATATGTTTATTGCTAGCTAGCAACTTATCTTGGCTTCTTGCTGCCCTCGTGTAACAGGTAGTCAGCCTGCCACGCAGTCTCCTCGTGGAGTGCAATGTAATCGGCCATGATCAGTGTCCAAAAATGCAGATTACAGATTGTTATGAAACCTTGAAATCGGCCCTAATTAAACGGCCATTCCGATTAATCGGCCGACCTCTACTTGTTACATCACTCAGCCCTCAGTCACTACCATGTTACTGGTTATCATTCAGCCCTCAGTCACTACCATGTTACTGTTTATCACTCAGCCTTCAGTCACTACCATGTTACTGTTTATCACTCAGCCCTCAGTCATTACCATGTTACTGTTTATCACTCAGCCCTCAGTCACTACCATGTTACTGTTTATCACTCAGCCCTCAGTCACTACCATGTTACTGTTTATCACTCAGCCCTCAGTCACTACCATGTTACTGTTTATCACTCAGCCCTCAGTCACTACCATGTTACTGGTTATCACTCAGCCCTCAGTCATTACCATGTTACTGTTTATCACTCAGCCCTCAGTCACTACCATGTTACTGTTTATCACTCAGCCCTCAGTCACTACCATGTTACTGTTTATCACTCAGCCTTCAGTCACTACCATGTTACTGTTTATCACTCAGCCCTCAGTCATTACCATGTTACTGTTTATCACTCAGCCCTCAGTCATTACCATGTTACTGTTTATCACTCAGCCCTCAGTCACTACCATGTTACTGTTTATCACTCAGCCCTCAGTCACTACCATGTTACTGTTACATCACTCAGCCCTCAGTCACTACCATGTTTATCACTCAGCCCTCAGTCACTACCATGTTACTGTTTATCACTCAGCCCTCAGTCACTACCATGTTACTGTTACATCACTCAGCCCTCAGTCACTACCATGTTTATCACTCAGCCCTCAGTCACTACCATGTTACTGGTTATCACTCAGCCCTCAGTCACTACCATGTTACTGTTTATCACTCAGCCCTCAGTCACTACCATGTTACTGTTACATCACTCAGCCCTCAGTCACTACCATGTTTATCACTCAGCCCTCAGTCACTACCATGTTACTGGTTATCACTCAGCCCTCAGTCACTACCATGTTACTGTTTATCACTCAGACCTCAGTCACTACCATGTTACTGACCTTAAACGTCACCTCGGGACACGAGGGACAATCGTGCAAAGAAATAATGCCAGTTGTCTGTGTTCAAGTGCTCATGATTAATAAAGATTGGCCATTCAATCGCCCTTGTTTTTCTAACAGTGGTGTGATGATTTCATTATGGCCACATCAATGAAAGGCCTCACTGCTGACCTGTGAATCAGAGGTGGGTTGACAGGGTTGACTGGTCCACTTCCATTTTTCCTCTGTTTTGTTAATGGATCACATTCATATCATGGCTACGGTGCAATTCTGGCTCAATGTGGTTACAAGGAAATCGGCCATTTTTTTATTTTTATGACAATTCAGATCCGGTAATGGTAATGACACGTTTTTAAACTGTACAACATTGTGCAAGCAGTGAACATTTACCATCTAAATTAGGCCTAGGCACAAGGACTGATCTGTATCGATGACTGTCCTCCCTAGGTAGACTTTGTTTTCTGAACACTCTACAGATACCGTCTCCTGCAACTGCCCACTGAGTGAATTGCGTAACTATAATTCAATTCGGTATAGTGTGTGTGTGTGTGCGCGCGTCCCTCAGTTAAATTATGTCTCTTGGTGTGTATATTCCGTTTTCTGGACGCCCGCTCAGAGAAAGATGATCACCTGCCTCTCGCCCAAGCACGCACTCTACGTGTCCTCATAAAAACACCTGATGGTTAGCTCTAGCATTAGTACATGGTGTGTTATTGTAGAGTAACTCAGGTGTGATGGTTAGCTCTAGCATTAGTACATGGTGTGTTATTGTAGAGTAACTCAGGTGTGATGGTTAGCTCTAGCATTAATACATGGTGTGTTATTGTAGAGTAACTCAGGTGTGATGGTTAGCTCTAGCATTAATACATGGTGTGTTATTAGTAACTGAAATAACAGGAAGCTCAGCCCAGATGGATCATTTCCCTGGTGCTTTAGTTAGGATAACCTCACCTTAAGGTGGTTTGAAGGGAGTTGATCTTCACCTGGTAAGGACTTCAACGTAGGCCGTCATAGTAAATAAGAATTTGTTCTCAACTGACTTGCCTAGTTAAATAAAGGTTAAATAAAAATATTAATAAATATAACTTCTCCCTCAGAGGATTTTTGGTTTAATTTCTTACTTAGGATGTAGAATTGTCAGTTTAGCTGTGCAGTAGCACTTGACTTTACTGACACACTGACTGACTGACTGACTAGTGAACTGACTGACTGACTGGTGAACTGACTGACTGACTGGTGAACTGACTGACTGACTGGTGAACTGACTGACTGACTGGTAGACTGACGGACTGACTGACTGACTGGTGAACTGACTGACTGACTGGTGAACTGACTGACTGGTGAACTGACTGACGGACTGACTGACTGACTAACTGGTGAACTGACTGACTAACTGGTGGACTGACCGACTGGCTGGTGGACTGACTGACTGACTAACTGGTGAACTGACTGACTAACTGGTGGACTGACCGACTGGCTGGTGGACTGACCGACTGGCTGGTGGACTGACTGACTGACTGTTGGACCGACTGGCTGGTGGGCTGACTGACTAACTGGTGGACTGACCGACTGGCTGGTGGACTGACCGACTGGCTGGTGGACTGACTGACTGGTGGACTGACTGACTGGTGGACTGACTGACTGGTGGCCTGACTGACTGGTGGACTGACTGACTAACTGGTGGACTGACCGACTGGCTGGTGGACTGACTGACTGGTGGACTGACACACTGACTGGTGGACTGGTGGACTGACACACTGACTGGCTGGTGGACTGACCGACTAACTGGTGAACTGACTGACTGGCTGGTGGACTGACTGGCTGGTGGACTGACTGGCTGGTGGACTGACTGACTGGTGGACTGACTGACTGGTGGACTCTCTCCTAGCATCTCTGGACTCCATGCATAAAGTAACATCAGAGAACGACTGCCCCCCCCCCCCCTCATCTTTTACCTCATTAGATATTGATGCTTGTTGAAGTTGGCAGTAGGCCCCCTGTTGAGCACTCAGTTTAGACCACCTCTGTGTGCTCAGTCTGACCCCATCACTCATCAGGGTGTAATGATCACTGTGGTTTTATGTTTGCATAGAAAACACAGGGTTTTGTTTCCAGTCTTGAAGAGAGCCTATGTTGCAACAACCCACGTTACCTGCTTTGATCTTAGGCCAAAGTAGGTCTAAAGTTAGTGATGGGGGGGGGGAAACTCGATACAGTTATATATCACAATATTATTTTGGATGATATTCTATCGATACTTACTATCGATTAGTAAAAACAAATATATTTTTTTGCTACTAAGCATTAGTTAGTGCAGGTCGACTGTACCTGCTCCACAACATATACTTTGCTATCTGTCTTATTTTTCAATTGTGAGCCAACATGTTTTCAGCACTTTTACTTCCCTGTCTGATCAAAAACTCATTTTCTCCTGCTCTCTCTTGTCTCTCTACAGCAGACATATAGTGAGTTATATGTTCGGGAACATCAAATCGCAATAAAATCACAGTATCGAATCACAATACATTGAGAATCACACTACGTATAGAGTCGTGAGAATCACACTACGTATAGAATCATGAGAATCACACTACGTATAGAGTCGTGAGAATCACACTACGTATAGAGTCGTGAGAATCACACTACATATAGAATCGTGAGAATCACACTACATATAGAATCATGAGAATCACACTACATATAGAATCGTGAGAATCACACTACGTATAGAATCGTGAGAATCACACTACGTATAGAATCGTGAGAATCACACTACGTATATAGAATCGTGAGAATCACACTACGTATAGAATCGTGAGAATCACACTACGTATAGAATCGTGATAATCACACTACATATAGAATCGTGAGAATCACACTACGTATAGAATCGTGAGAATCACACTACATATAGAATCGTGAGAATCACACTACGTATAGAATCGTGAGAATCACACTACGTATAGAATCGTGAGAATCACACTACGTATAGAATCGTGAGAATCACACTACGTATAGAATCGTGAGAATCACACTACATATAGAATCGTGAGAATCACACTACGTATAGAATCGTGAGAATCACACTACGTATAGAATCGTGAGAATCACACTACGTATAGAATCGTGAGAATCACACTACGTATAGAATCGTGAGAATCACACTACGTATAGAATCGTGAGAATCACACTACGTATAGAATCGTGAGAATCACACTACGTATAGAATTGTGAGAATCACACTACGTATAGAATTGTGAGAATCAAATTTATTTATATAGCCCTTCTTACATCAGCTGATATATCAAAGTGCTGTACAGAAACCCAGCCTAAAACCCCAAACAGCAAGCAATGCAGGTGTAGAAGCACGGTGGCTAGGAAAAACTCCCTAGAAAGGCCAAAACCTAGGAAGAAACCGAGAGAGGAACCAGGCTATGAGGGGTGGCCAGTCCTCTTCTGGCTGTGCCGGGTGGAGATTATAACAGACCATGGCCAAGATGTTCAAATGTTCATAATAAATGTTAAATGTTCAGAATCGTGAGAATCACACTATATATAGAATCGTGAGAATCACACTACGTATAGAATCGTGAGAATCACACTACATATAGAATCGTGAGAATCACACTACATATAGAATCGTGAGAATCACACTATATATAGAATCGTGAGAATCACACTACGTATAGAATCGTGAGAATCACACTACATATAGAATCGTGAGAATCACACTACATATCGTATCTGCACCTAATTATCGTGATAATATCGTCCTTGGCAATTCCTAGTCATAGTTGGTATCGATGTTGTACAGTATCCTTCATCAAGTAGGAGGAGCCTTCAGTACAACTTCCAGTAAATATGGCTGTAGGTTGACATTCATTGTTATTTCGGTGATTCTGAGACCTTTCCCCCCCCCAGGCAGTTTCCAGAAACAGACCCCTGGGTGTGTGTTGTCGTGTGTGGTTTTCCATGGACGGGGATGTACGGGACCATGTGACCAGCTGACCTTTCCGCACAACATCGCAGCACCATGATGGACTCCTAGCCAGAGCTGTGCCTCGCCACGGACTGGGGCCTGCCGCCAACCAGTCCGTGGGTGACCTCTGACCTTCCCCCCCATACACAACCAACGACCACTAGACCTCGTCTCTACTGTCCCCGAGAGTAGGCTTGTCCCCAGATAGAGGCCGAGGGACGACAGACAGAAGGACACCCGGTGCTCTGTCTTCAGATAGCAACCCAACAGCTAGCAGGTAAGACTTTGGATGTGTGTGTGTGTGTGTATAGTATGTACACTTTGGTAAAAATGTTTATTAGTTAGAACGAATGGGTGTGTCAGGCAAGTTCCTCATCTGGCAAATGGAGTCTGAATGTAGAGTCTGAATGTAGAGTCTGGCCAAATGGAGTCTGAATGTAGAGTCTGGCCAAATGGAGTCTGAATGTAGAGTCTGGCCAAATGGAGTCTGAATGTAGAGTCTGGCCAAATGGAGTCTGAATGTAGAGTCTGGCCAAATGGAGTCTGAATGTAGAGTCTGGCCAAATGGAGTCTGAATGTAGAGTCTGGCCAAATGGAGTCTGAATGTAGAGTCTGGCCAAATGGAGTCTGAATGTAGAGTCTGGCCAAATGGAGTCTGAATGTAGAGTCTGGCCAAATGGAGTCTGAATGTAGAGTCTGAATGTAGAGTCTGGCCAAATGGAGTCTGAATGTAGAGTCTGGCCAAATGCAATACAGGAATGAGATCTGATTTACCTTCACTGTCAAAGCTGTGCTTATTATGTCCACAGTATCTCAGCGATGCATACAGGAAATGAAATCAGTCTGGCTCTGATTGGAGGAGGGAATGAGCAAGTGAGATCCTGAGTTACGGTGCTGTTTTGAATGTTTATTTAATTTTTTATTTTATTTTACCTTTATTTAATCAGGTAGGCTAGTTGAGAACAAGTTCTCATTTGCAATTGCGACCTGGCCAAGATTAAGCAAAGTAGTGTGACACAGACAACAACACAGAGTTACACATGGAGTAAACAATAAACAAACCAATAACACAATAAACAAGTCAATGACACAGTAGAAAAAAGAAAGTCTAGATACAGTGTGTGCAAAAGGCATGAGGAGGTAGGCAATAAATAGACCATAGGAGCGAATCATTACAATTTAGCAGATTAACACTGGAGTGATAAATGAGCAGATGATGAGGATGTGCAAGTAGAGATACTGTTGTGCAAAAGAGCAGAAAAGTAAATAAAATAAAAACAGTATGGGGATAAGGTAGGTAGATTGTCCATCTGTAAATAGACCACCCAATGTACAGCTGCAGTGATCGGTTAGCTGCTCAGATAGTTGATGTTTAAAGTTGGTGAGGGAAATAAGTCTCCCACTTCAGCGATTTTTGCAATTCGTTCCAGTCACTGGCAGCAGAAAACTGGAAGGAAAGGCAGCCAAATGAGGTGTTGGCTTGATCAGTGAGATATACCTGCTGGAACATGTGCTACGGTTGGGTGTTGTTATCGTGACCAGTGAACTGAGATAAGGCGGAGCTTTACCTAGCATAGACTTATAGATGACCTGGAGCCAGTGGGTCTAGCGACAAATATGATGCGAGGGCCAGCCAACTAGAGCGTACAGGTCGCAGTGGTGGGTGGTATAAGGTGATTTGGTAACAAAACGGATGGCACTGTGATCGACTGCATCCAGTCTGCTGAGTAGAGTATTGGAAGCTATTTTGTAGATGACATCGCCGAAGTCGAGGATCGGTAGGATAGTCAGTTTTACTAGGGTAAGTTTGGCGGCGTGAGTGAAGGAGGCTTTGTTGCGAAATAGGAAGCCGATTCTAGATTTGATTTTGAATTGGAGATGTTTAATATGAGTCTGGAAGGAGAGTTTACAGTCTAACCAGACACCTAGGTATTTATAGTTGGTATTTATACAGTGCCTTGCGAAAGTATTCGGTCCCCTTGAACTTTGCGACCTTTTGCCACATTTCAGGCTTCAAACATAAAGATATAAAACTGTATTTTATTGTGAAGAATCAACAACAAGTGGGTCACAATCATGAAGTGGAACGACATTTATTGGATATTTCAAACCTTTTTAACAAATCAAAAACTGAAAAATTGGGCGTGCAAAATTATTCAGCCCCCTTAAGTTAATACTTTGTAGCGCCACCTTTTGCTGCGATTACAGCTGTAAGTCGCTTGGGGTATGTCTCTATCAGTTTTGCACATCGAGAGACTGAATTTTTTTCCCATTCCTCCTTGCAAAACAGCTCGAGCTCAGTGAGGTTGGATGGAGGGCATTTGTGAACAGCAGTTTTCAGTTCATTCCACAGATTCTCGATTGGATTCAGGTCTGGACTTTGACTTGGCCATTCTAACACCTGGATATGTTTATTTTTGAACCATTCCATTGTAGATTTTGCTTTATGTTTTGGATCATTGTCTTGTTGGAAGACAAATCTCCGTCCCAGTCTCAGGTCTTTTGCAGACTCCATCAGGTTTTCTTCCAGAATGGTCCTGTATTTGGCTCCATCCATCTTCCCATCAATTTTAACCATCTTCCCTGTCCCTGCTGAAGAAAAGCAGGCCCAAACCATGATGCTGCCACCACCATGTTTGACAGTGGGGATGATGTGTTCAGGGTGATGAGCTGTGTTGCTTTTACGCCAAACATAACGTTTTGCATTGTTGCCAAAAAGTTCAATTTTGGTTTCATCTGACCAGAGCACCTTCTTCCACATGTTTGGTGTGTCTCCAAGGTGGCTTGTGGCAAACTTTAAACGACACTTTTTATGGATATCTTTAAGAAATGGCTTTCTTCTTGCCACTCTTCCATAAAGGCCAGATTTGTGTAATATACGACTGATTGTTGTCCTATGGACAGAGCCTCCCACCTCAGCTGTAGATCTCTGCAGTTCATCCAGAGTGATCATGGGCCTCTTGGCTGCATCTCTGATCAGTCTTCTCCTTGTATGAGCTGAAAGTTTAGAGGGACGGCCAGGTCTTGGTAGATTTGCAGTGGTCTGATATTCCTTCCATTTCAATATTATCGCTTGCACAGTGCTCCTTGGGATGTTTAAAGCTTGGGAATTCTTTTTGTATCCAAATCCGGTTTTAAACTTCTTCACAACAGTATCTCGGACCTGCCTGGTGTGTTCCTTGTTCTTCATGATGCTCTCTGCGCTTTTAACGGACCTCTGAGACTATCACAGTGCAGGTGCATTTATACGGAGACTTGATTACACACAGGTGGATGGTATTTATCATCATTAGTCATTTAGGTCAACATTGGATCATTCAGAGATCCTCACTGAGAGTTTGCTGCACTGAAAGTAAAGGGGCTGAAAAATTTTGCACGCCCAATTTTTCCGTTTTTGATTTGTTAAAAAAGTTTGAAATATCGAATAAATGTCGTTCCACTTCATGATTGTGTCCCACTTGTTGTTGATTCTTCACAAAAAATACAGTTTTATATCTTTATGTTTGAAGCCTGAAATGTGGCAAAAGGTCGCAAAGTTCAAGGGGGCCGAATACTTTCGCAAGGCACTGTAGTTGTCCACATATTCTAGGTCGGAACCGTCCAGGGTGGTGATGCCAGTCGGGGGGGCGGGTGCAGGCAGCGAACGGTTGAAAAGCATGCATTTGGTTTTACTAGCGTTTAAGAGCAGTTGGAGGCCACGGAAGGAGTGTTGTATGGCATTGAAGCTCGTTTGGAGGTTAGTTAGCACAGTGTCCAAGGAAGGGCCAGAAGTATACAGAATGGTGCCGTCTGCGTAGAGGTGGATCAGGGAATCGCCCGCAGCAAGAGCGACATCATTGATATATACAGAGAAAAGAGTCGGCCCGAGAATTGAACCCTGTGGCACCACCATAGAGACTGCCAGAGGTCCGAACAACATGCCCTCCGATTTGACACACTGAACTCTATCTGAGAAGTAGTTGAACCAGGCGAGGCAGTCATTAGAAAAACCAAGGCTCTCGAGTCTGCTGATAAGAATACGGGGATTGACAGAGTGAAAGCCTTGGCCAGGTTGATGAAGACGGCTGCACAGTACTGTCTTTTATCGATAGCGGTTATGATATCGTTTAGTACCTTGAGCGTGGCTGAGGTGCACCCGTGACCGGCTCGGAAACCGGATTGCACAGCGGAGAAGGTACAGTGGGATTTGAAATGGTCAATAATCTGTTTATTAACTTGGCTTTTGAAGACTTCAGATAGGCAGGGCAGGATGGATATAGGTCTGTAACAGTTTGGGTCTAGGGTGTCACCCCCTTTGAAGAGGGGGATGACCGCGGCAGCTTTCCAATCTTTAGGGATCTCGGACGATACGAAAGAGAGGTTGAACGAGCTGGTAATAGGGGTTGCAACAATGGCGGCGGATAGTTTTAGAAATAGAGGTTCCAGATGGTCTAGCCCAGCTGATTTGTATGGGTCCAGGTTTTGCAGCTCTTTCAGAACATCTGCTGTCTGGATTTGGGTGAAGGATAAGCTGGGGAGGCTTGGGCGACGAGTTGTGCGCGGTGGGGGGGGGGGGGGGAGAGCTGTTGGCCAGGGTTGGAGTAGCCAGGAGGAAGGCATGGCAAGCCGTTGAGAAATGCTTATTGAAATGTTCAATTATCATGGATTTATCAGTTTTGACCGTGTTACCTAGCCTCAGTGCAGTGGGCAGCTGGGAGGAGGTGCTCTTATTCTCCATGGACTTTACAGTGTCCCAAAAATTTTTGGAGATAGAGCTACAGGATGCAAATTTGTGTTTGAAAAAGCTAGCCTTTGCTTTCCTGACTGACTGCGTGTATTGGTTCCTGACTTTCCTGAACAGTTGCATATCGCGGGGACTATTCGATGCTATTGCAGTCCGCCACAGGATGTTTTTGTGCTGGTCGAGGGCAGTCAGGTCTGGAGTGAACCAAAGGCTATATAGTTCTGCATTTTTTGAACAGGGCTAAGATGGTGAGATGGTGAGGGCATTACTTTTAAAGAATGACTGACGGGATGAGGTCAATATCCTTCCAGGATACCTGGGCCAGGTCGATTAGAAGGCCTGCTCGCAGAAGTGTTTTGGGGAGCGTTTGACAGTGATGAGGGGTGGTCGTTTGACCGCGGACCCATAGCGGATACAGGCAATGAGGCAGTGATCGCTGAGCTCCTGATTGAAAACAGCAGAGGTGTATTTGTAGGGCAAGTTGGTCAGGATAATATCTATGAGGGTGCCCATGTTTACGGATTTAGGGTTGTACCTGGTGGGTTCCTTGATGATTTGTGTGAAATTGAGGGCATCTAGCTTTGATTGTAGGACTGCCGGGGTGTTAAGCATATCCCAGTTTAGGTCACCTAACAGAACGAACTCTGAAGCTAGATGGGGGGCGATCAATTCACAAATGGTGCCCAGGGCACAGCTGGGAGGTCAGGGGGTCGATAGCAGGCGGCAACAGTGAGAGACTTATTTCTGGAGAGGTTAATTTAATAAATTAGAAGTTCAACTTGTTTGACCGGGAAAGTATGACAGAACTTTGCAGGCTATCTCCCCCTTTAGCAGTTATATCTTGACGGAAAATGTTGTAGTTGGGTATGGAAATCTCAGAATTGTTGGTGGCCTCAGGATTCAGACACCGCAAGGACATCAGGGTTGGCGGAGTGTGCTAAAGCAGTGAGTAAAACTGCTAAGTTTGACATGGCTTTTGTGGTTTCTTAGCAGTAAGACCAAAACAAAGTTGGACACACAGTGCACTTTCTACTGTTTCTACACAGCCACCCAACCACATACTCCTATGCACACACACACACACACACACACACACACACACACACACACTGGTTGACCATTTCCTTGCGAAAACAGGCTTGTGACCGCAAAGCCCAGAATATCTGTGAGAGCTAATGTTTATTTTGTCTCTTTTGGTGAGACATCTACATGACAGGGGCGGATCCAGAGCCAGGTGAGTTGATGAGGTAAGAGTCAGTCAGCCATTCAGGCAAACCGTCAGTCAGCCATTCAGGCAGCCATTTAGGCAATCAGTCAGTCAGTCAGCCATTCAGGCAGCCAGCGAGTCAGTGAGTCAGGCAATCAGTAAGTCAGTGAGTCAGGGCCTGCTTGGTTACACAGGAGGTCCTCTGTTCCCCCCCCCCTCTGTCCCCCTCAGTACCCACAGACAGGATACAGGCCAACGAGCCAGCCAGGTGTCTGCTGCTCACTGTTGCTGTTCAGAGACTGACTGACTGGCTGACTGGCTGGCTGGGCACCATAGGTGTGTGTGGGTGAGAAGGAGACTGGCAGTGTGTGTGGGATGTGGGTGTGTTCATGCATTTGCAGTTTATGTTCAGACTTTGTTCATGTGTGTGCGTGTCTGTGTGCGCACTAGCATTGTGTGTGTGTGTATGTCTGCGCGCTGGCGTGTGATAAATAGTTTTACGCTGAGGTCCATGTGAGTTGTAGTTTGTTTATCCAAAATGTATCCTATTGTGGTATCCTAGTTTGTAACATCCTAATAAACTATAATTGCTCTGACAATTATGGTCTTATCTCTGTGCTAGACCAACAGCTTCTGATTAATTGGTTACTCCCCTGTTGAGATTGTAATCCCTGTGTCCATTACCAGGGCTGTTATAGGGGTCAATCCAGGCCTGGTTTAATGGACAGTACATTACTAAGGACTGAGTGGAAGGGCAAGAGGAAAAAGTACTAGTAGTGGGAGTGTAAAGACAACGGAGGAGACTGTAATAACAGAAGGGTAGAGGTTGTAATAGAAGACAACAGAGGAGAGGGAGAGGTAATGTGGCGAGGTAATGCGGAGAGGGAGAGGTAATATGGAGAGGTAATGCGGATAGGGAGAGGTAATGTGGAGAGGTAATGCGGAGAGGTAATGCAAAGCTGGAGAGGTAATGCGGAGAGGTAATACGGAGAGGGAGAGGTAATATAGAGAGGTAATGCGGAGAGGGAGAGGTAATGCAGAGAGGTAATGCAAAGCGGGAGAGGTGAGAGGGAGAGGTAATGCAGAGAGGTAATACGGAGAGGGACAGGTAATACGGAGAGGTGAGCGGTAATACGGAGAGGTGAGCGGTAATACGGAGAGGTGAGCGGTAATACGGAGAGGTGAGAGGTAATACGGAGAGGTAATACGGAGAGGTAATACGGAGAGGTAATACGGAGAGGTAATACGGAGAGGTAATACGGAGAGGTGAGAGGTAATACGGAGAGGTGAGAGGTAATACGGAGAGGGAGAGGTAATACGGAGAGGGAGAGGTAATATAGAGAGGTAATGCGGAGAGGGAGAGGTAATGCGGAGAGGTAATGCAAAGCGGGAGAGGTGAGAGGGAGAGGTAATACGGAGAGGTGAGAGGTAATACGGAGAGGTGAGAGGTAATACGGAGAGGTGAGAGGTAATACGGAGAGGTAAGAGGTAATACGGAGAGGTGAGAGGTAATACGGAGAGGTAATCCGGAGAGGTGAGAGGTAATACGGAGAGGGAGAGGTAATACGGAGAGGTAATACGGAGAGGTGAGAGGTAATACGGAGAGGGAGAGGTAATACGGAGAGGTAATACGGAGAGGTGAGAGGTAATACGGAGAGGGAGAGGCTATTCCCAAGAAAGCTAAGGTAACTGAGCTAAACGACTACCGCCCCGTAGCACTCACTTCCGTCATCATGAAGTGCTTTGAGAGACTAGTCAAGGACCATATCACGTCCACCCTACCTGACACGCTAGACCCACTCCAATTTGCTTACCGCCCAAATCGGTCCACAGACGATGCAATCTCAACCACACTGCACACTGCCCTAACCCATCTGGACAAGAGGAATACCTATGTGAGAATGCTGTTCATCGACTACAGCTCGGCATTTAACACCATAGTGCCCTCCAAGCTCGTCATCAAGCTCGAGACCCTGGGTCTCGACCCCGCCCTGTGCAACTGGGTACTGGACTTCCTGACGGGCTGCCCCCAGGTGGTGAGGGTAGGCAACAACATCTCCACCCCGCTGATCCTCAACACTGGGGCCCCACAAGGGTGCGTTCTGAGCCCTCTCCTGTACTCCCTGTTCACCCACGACTGCGTGGCCACGCACGCCTCCAACTCAATCATCAAGTTTGCGGACGACACAACAGTGGTAGGCTTGATTACCAACAACGACGAGATGGCCTACAGGGAGGAGGTGAGGGCCCTCTGAGTGTGGTGTCAGGAAAATAACCTCACACTCAACGTCAACAAAACTAAGGAGATGATTGTGGACTTCAGGAAACTGCAGAGGGAGCACCCCCCTATCCACATCAACGGGACAGTAGTGGAGAGGGTAGTAAGTTTTAAGTGTTGGTGACATGCCGAATTTCTTCAGCCTCCTGATGTTGAAGAGGTGCTGCTGCACCTTCTTCACCACGCTATCTGTGTGGGTGGACCAATTCAGTTTGTCCGTGATGTGTACGCCGAGGAACTTAAAACGTACTACCCTCTCCACTACTGTCCCGTTGATGTGGATAGGAGGGTGCTCCCTCTGCAGTTTCCTGAAGTCCACGATCATCTCGTTTTGTTGACGTTGAGTGTGAGGTTATTTTCCTGACACCACACTCCGAGGGCCCTCACCTCCTCCCTGTAGGCCATCTCGTCGTTGTTGGTAATCAAGTCTACCACTGTAGTGTCGTCTGCAAACTTGATGATTGAGGTGGAGGCGTGCATGGCCATGCAGTCGTGGGTGAACAGGGAGTACAGGAGAGGGCTCAGAACGCACCCTTGTGGGGCCCCAGTGTTGAGGATCAGCGGGGTGAAGATGTTCTTACCTACCCTCACCACCTGGCGGTGGCCCGTCAGGAAGTCCAGTACCCAGTTGCAAAGGGCGGGGTCGAGACCCAGGGTCTCGAGCTTGATGACGAGTTTGGAGTGTACTATGGTGTTAAATGCTGAGCTGTAGTCGATGAACAGCATTCTCACATAGGTATTCCTCTTGTCCAGATGGGTTAGGGACGTGTGCAGTGTGGTTGCGATTGCGTCATCTGTGGACCTGTTGGGGCGGTAAGCAAATTGGAGTGGGTCTAGGGTGTCAGGTAGGGTGGAGGTGATATGGTCCTTGACTAGTCTCTCAAAGCACTTCATGATGACGGAAGTGAGTGCTACGGGGCGGTAGTCGTTTAGCTCAGTTACCTTAGCTTTCTTGTGAACAGGAACAATGGTGGCCCTCTTGAAGCATGTGGGAACAGCAGACTGGGATAAGGATTGATTGAATATGTCTGTAAACACACCAGCCAGCTGGCCTGCGCATGCTCTGAGGACGCGGCTGGGGATCCCGTCTGGGCCTGCAGCCTTGCGAGGGTTAACATGTGTAAATGTTTTACTCACGTCGGCTGCAGTGAAGGAGAGTCCGCAGGTTTTGGTAGCCGGCCGTGTCAGTGGCACTATATTGTCCTCAAAGCGAGCAAAGAAGTTGTTTAGTCTGTCTGGGAGCAAGACATCCTGGTCCGCAACAGCGCTGGTTTTCTTTTTGTAATCTGTGATTGACTGTAGACCCTGCCACATACCTCTTGTGTCTGAGCCGTTGAATTTTGACTCTACTTTGTCTCTATACTGACGCTTAGCTGGTTTGATTGCCTTGCGGAGGGAATAGCTACACTGTTTGTATTCAGTCATGTTTACGGTCACCTTGCCCTGATTAAAAGCAGTGGTTTGCGCTTTCAGTTTCGCGTGAATGCTGCCATCAATCCATGGTTTCTGGTTTGGGTAGGTTTTAATAGTTGTTGTGGGTATGACATCACCGATGCACTTGCTAATAAACTCGCTCACCGAATCAGCGTATTCGTCAATGTTGTTGTTTGACGCAATGCGGAACATATCCCAGTCCAAATGAGATCGAAGCAATCTTGAAGCGTGGAATCAGTTTGGTCGGACCAGCGTTGAACACACCTAAGCGCAGGAGCTTCCTGTTTTAGTCTCTGTCCATAGGCTGGAAGCAACAAAATGGAGTCGTGGTCAGCTTTTCCGAAAGGAGGGCATGATGGAGAGGTAAGAGAGAGAGAGAGAGGTAATAGAGGGAGGTAATAGAGAGAGAGAGTACTGAGCAAATGTCAAATTGGCTTTTTACCAAATTACCATACAACAGACCATGTATTCACCCTGCACACCCTATTTGACAAACAAGTAAATCGAATCAAAAGCAAAGTCTTCTCATGCTTTGTTGATTTCAAAAAAGCTTTTGAGTCAATTTGGCATGAGTGTCTGATATACAAATTGATGGAAAGTGGTGTTGGGGGAAAAACATACGACATTATAAAATCCCTAAAATTAGCAAAAAACACATTTCTTTCCACAGGGTTGTGGGGTGAGACAGGGATGCAGCTTAAGCCCCAACCTCTACAACATATATGTCAACTAATTGGCGAGGGCACTAGAACAGTCTGCAGCACCAGGCTCACCCTACTAGAATCTGCTGTTTGCTGATGATCTGGTGCTTCTGTCACCAACCAAGGAGGGCAGCAGCACAGATTCTGCCACCTGACAGTAAGTCTCAGTAAGATAAAAAATATTGGTGTTCCAAAAAAGGTCCAGTTGCCAGGACCACAAACACAAATTCCATCTAGACACCGTTGTCATAGAGCAGCCTTTCTTAAAGTATGGGTCGCGACGTGACGTGTCAGAGTAAATGTTAGAATTATTTAATTAATTACTGGAATTTATTTGGCCAAGTGCAACTCTGCATAAGCAGCTGTCTCTGCTCAGTTTGGCAGCTGTGTGAGAGGTGGAGGTAGATGCCCGTGTGCTTTGCGGTTTACCAGATCTTTTTTTCTGCAGTTTTCTTGAAGATCACTCCACGGCCCACACTATGCAGCGCTGTTGTTCAGCAGCTGATTATGCGCTGTCTGCCGCTGACTCGTCATTCCCACTCGCCATCACTTACCGCTGTCATCAAATGGACTCATGACACGTCCTGACCAAACATCCACAGCATGATGGTAAACCCAGGAAGTTCTTTCAGAACAGGGCAGAATGTTTCAGCAAACAGTGCCTAGACAGTGGAAAAGTAAGTCAACTAGCAAGGCATTGTTGTTTTATAACAGGTGATGATCAGCAAAAATAAGGGAGTACTATCTCTCATAGTAGATGTGAGTTTCTCTTTCAAACAATCCCCTGGTTTTGTACACAGCTAATAGCTAACGTTAGTCAAAGCAAGCTAACTAGCTACTGATAGTGCAACCCTAAGTAACAGTACAGATGAAGATGAACAATGATCAGGCCTACTGTACATCTTACTGTAGAAATGATTGTTGAAAACTAGTCTAGGTTGGAACTGTTGCTGTTAAAATACAATAATAATTGTTATACTTAACTGGAATAAACTGATTGAAGCAAGATGCTTTTTGAGGTAAATCCACATAGTTCTGGGTTGTTCATCTGCAGCAGGAAGCGGTCTCCTACCTGACTGAGAACCCACTCACACAGTTCTGGGTTGTTCATCTGCAGCAGGAAGCGGTCTCCTGCCTGACTGAGAACCCACTCACATAGTTCTGGGTTGTTCATCTACAGCAGGAAGCGGTCTCCTGCCTGACTGAGAACCCACTCACATAGTTCTGGGTTGTTCATCTACAACAGGAAGTGGTCTCCTGCCTGACTGAGAACCCACTCACATAGTTCTGGGTTGTTCATCTACAGCAGGAAGCGGTCTCCTGCCTGACTGAGAACCTACTCACATAGTTCTGGGTTGTTCATCTACAACAGGAAGCGGTCTCCTGCCTGACTGAGAACCCACTCACATAGTTCTGGGTTGTTCATCTACAGCAGGAAGCGGTCTCCTGCCTGACTGAGAACCCACTCACATAGTTCTGGGTTGTTCATCTACAGCAGGAAGCGGTCTCCTACCTGACTGAGAACCCACTCACACAGTTCTGGGTTATTCATCTACAGCAGGAAGCGGTCTCCTGCCTGACTGAGAACCCACTCACATAGTTCTGGGTTGTTCATCTACAGCAGGAAGCGGTCTCCTGCCTGACTGAGAACCCACTCACATAGTTCTGGGTTGTTCATCTACAACAGGAAGTGGTCTCCTGCCTGACTGAGAACCCACTCACATAGTTCTGGGTTGTTCATCTACAGCAGGAAGCGGTCTCCTGCCTGACTGAGAACCCACTCACATAGTTCTGGGTTGTTCATCTACAGCAGGAAGCGGTCTCCTACCTGACTGAGAACCCACTCACACAGTTCTGGGTTATTCATCTACAGCAGGAAGCGGTCTCCTGCCTGACTGAGAACCCACTCACATAGTTCTGGGTTGTTCATCTACAACAGGAAGTGGTCTCCTGTTGTAGATGATGTTCTGGTCCAGTTTGGCACCACATACCTATGTGAGTCGGGGTTCTCAACTCTGACATACTTCAAAAACAAGTACAGAAACAGTTTCAAGGCTGAGCATCACCTCAGTGTTACACTGTTAAAACAGAGACCAGAATAGACATGTTACTGTACATATTAGACATGCTCTCATTAGGACTGTGTGTGTTTTCTGGTCAACATCTCTGTGATGTGATCAATCAGTTTATTCCAGTTCACAATAAATAAATAAAAGTATTTTAACAGCAACAGTTCCAACCTAGACTTTCTTTCAACAATCATTTCTAAGATGTACAGTAGGCCTGATCATTTTTAATCTGTACTGTTACTTAGGGGGTTGCACTATCAAAAAGCCTGTGTTCTGTTATTCATCTGTGTGATGTGATCAATCCGCTTATTCCAGTTCAGAATTCAATTTATTTATTGTATTTTAACAGCACCAGTTCCAACCTAGACAGATACAGTTGAAGTCAGAAGTTTACCATAGCCAAATATATTTAAACTCATTTTTTCACAATTCCTGACATTTAATCCTAGTAAAAATTCCCTGTTTTAGGTCAGTTAGGATCACCACTTTATTTTAGGAATGTGAAATGTCAGAATAATAGTCGAGAGAATGATTTATTTCAGCTTTTATTTCCTTCATCACATTCCCAGTGGGTCGGAAGTTTACATACACTCAATTAGTATTTGGTAGCATTGCCTTACATTTTTTTAACTTGGGTCAAACGTTTCGGGTAGCCTTCCACAAGCTTCCCACAATAAGTTGGGTGAATTTTGACCCATTCCTCCTGACAGAGATGGTGTAACTGAGTCAGGTATGTAGGCCTCCTTGCTCGCACACACTTTTTCAGATCTGCCCACATATTTTCTACAGGGTTGAGGTCAGGGCTTTGTGATGGCCACTCCAATACCTGGACTTTGTTGTCCTTAAGCCATTTTGCCACAACTTTGGAAGTATGCTTAGGGTCATTGTCCGTTTGGAAGACCCATTTGCAACCAAGCTTTAACTTCCTGACTGATGTCTTTAGATGTTGCTTCAATATATCCACATAATTTTCCTACCTCATGATGCCATCTATTTTGTGAAGTGCACCAGTCCCTCCTGCAGCAAAGCAACACCACAACATGATGCTGCCACCCCCGTGCTTCACGGTTGGGATGGTGTCCTTCAGCTTGCAAGCGTCCCCCTTTTTCCTCCAAACATAACGATGGTCATTATTGCCAAACAGTTATATTTTTGTTGCATCAGACTAGAGGACATTTCTCCAAAAAGTATGATCTTTGTCCCCATGTGCAGTTGCAAACCGTAGTCTGGCTTTTTTTTATGGCGGTTTTGGAGCAGTGGCTTCTTCCAGCTGAGCGGCCTTTCAGGTTATGTCGATATAGGACTCGTTTTATTGTGGATATAGATATTTTGTACCTGTTTCCTCCAACATTTTCACAAGGTCCTTTGCTGCTGTTCTGTGGTTGATTTGCACCTTTCGCACCAAAGTACACTCACAAAATGAGGTGGAAACTGAGCTGAACTTCCAAACCTCCTGCCAAATGTTTGCCCAAATTAGAAACACATATTTCCCTCCGATTACAGAGACCCACAAATAATTTGAAAACAATCCCAATTTTGATATACTCCCATATCTACTGGGTGAAATACCAGTGTGTCACCACAGCAGCAAGATTTGTGACCTGCTGCCACAAGGAAAGGGCAACCAGAGAAGAACAAACACTATTGTAAATACAACCCATATTTATGTTTATTTATTTTCCCTCTTGTACTTTAAATATCAAGAACATTCAGAGACCTGTCCCGAAGCCACTCCTGCGTTGTCTTGACTGTGTGCTTAGGGTCGTTGTCCTGATGGAAGGTGAACCTTTGCCCCAGTCTGAGGTCCTGAGCGCTCTGGAGCAGGTTTTCATCAAGGATCTCTCTAAACTTAACTCCGTTCATCTTTGCCTCGATCCTGACTAGTCTCGCAGTCCCTGCCACTGAAAAACATCCCCACAGCATGATGCTGCCACCACCATGCTTCACCATAGGGATGGTGCCAGGTTTCTTCCATATGTGACGCTTGGCATTCAGGCCAAAAAGTTCAATATTGGTTTCATCAGACCAGATAATCTTGTTTCTCATGGTCTGAGAGTCTTTAGGTGCCTTCTGGCAAACTCCAAGCGGGCTGTCATGTGCCTGAGAGGTGGCTTCCGTCTGTCCACTCTACCATAAGGGCCTGATTGGTTGAGTGCTGCAGAGATGGTTGTCCTTCTGGAAGATTCTCCCATCTCTGACTACTGTGGGACCTTTATATAGACAGGTGTGTGCCTTTCCAAATCATGTCCAATCAATTGATTTTACCTCAGGTAGACTCCAATCAAGTTGTAGAAACATCTCAAGGGCGATCAATATACCTGCTGTAGCACTCGCTCCAGCAGGTATAGCTCTCTGGTCACCCCCAAAACCAACTCTTCCTTTGGTCGCCTCTCCTTCCAGTTCTCTGCTGCCAATGACTGGAACGAACTACAAAAATCTCTGAAACTGGAAACACTTATCTCCCTCAATAGCTTTAAGCACCAGCTGTTAGAGTAGCTCACAGATTACTGCACCTGTACATAGCCCATCTATAATTTAGCCCAAACAACTACCTCTTCCCCTACTGTATTTATTTATTTTGCTCCTTTGCACCCAATTATTTATATTTCTACTTTGCACATTCTTCCACTGCAAATCTACCATTCCAGTGTTTTACTTGCTATATTGTATTTACTTCGCCATCATGTCCTTTTTGTGCCTTTTACCTCCCTTATCTCACCTCATTTGCTCACATCGTATATAGACTTGTTTATACTGTATTATTGACTGTATGTTTGTTTTACTCCATGTGTAACTCTGTGTTGTTGTATGTGTCGAACTGCTTTGCTTTATCTTGGCCAGGTCGCAATTGTAAATGAGAACTTGTTCTCAACTTGCCTACCTGGTTAAATAAAGGTGTAAAAAATCAAATAAAATGGAAACAGGATGCACCTGAGCTCAATTTTGAGTCTCATAGCAAAGGGTCTGAATACTTATACGTAAATAAAGATATTTATTTTTCAAATGTATTTTCTTTTCTTCTCAAAACCTGTTTTCGCTTTGTCATTATGGGCTATTGTGTGTAGATTTGCTGAGAAAGTTCTTGAGTAAAGGCTGTAACGTAAACAAAATGTGGAAAAGGGGTCTGAATACTTTCTGACGGCACAATACATCCTCACCCTCCCTCCTCTATCCTGACTCTTTTTGTATTTTGCCTCTTCAATTCTGTCTTATTTCCGGTCCATTCTAGCTGTCTTTCTCACACTCCTCTCTCTTCATCCCTCCCCATTGATCTCCTGGTTCAGTGTTGTTGTTCACACTCTCTCTATGTCTCTCCCTCCCTCGCATAAGCGCACACACACACACACAGGTATCGCCTTACAACAGTCAAGGACATGCAGTGTGCCTATTGCCGGATATATGTCAGGCGTGTCCTTAGCGTGTCCGGTGGCGTGTTAAAATGGCCCTTGAACAGGGCAGGGCCAGTTATAGGTGGTGGTACCCTTTTCAATATTCCTCCTCTCTGTGGACTGGATGTGTTTTCAGTAGTTCTCCCTGTGGACTGGATGTGTTTTCAGTAGTTCTCCCTGTGGACTGGGTGTGTTTTCAGTAGTTCTCCCTGTGGACTGGGTGTGTTTTCAGTAGTTCTCCCTGTGGACTGGGTGTGTTTTCAGTAGTTCTCCCTGTGGACTGGGTGTGTTTTCAGTAGTCCTCCCTGTGGACTGGGTGTGTTTTCAGTAGTCCTCCCTGTGGACTGGGTGTGTTTTCAGTAGTTCTCCCTGTGGACTGGGTGTGTTTTCAGTAGTTCTCTCTGTGGACTGGGTGTGTTTTCAGTAGTTCTCTCTGTGGACTGGGTGTGTTTTCAGTAGTTCTCAGTAGTTCTCCCTGTGGGGAAAAACTCATTCTGATTGGCTGGGCCTGGGCCTGGCTCCCCAGTGGGTCGGCCTATTTCACAAGTGGTTGGGCCTATGCCCTCCCATGCCCACCATTGTGAAATCCATAGATTAGGCCCTACATTTTCTTATAAGAACAGTAACTTAGTCAAATCGTTGAAATTGTTGCATTTTATATGTATATCCTTGATCACTCTATCGAAGTAAGAAAACACTGACTTTCAATATAAAACGCTCCTCTTTTCAATTATACACAGCTGGACTCACCTAGCTACCCGCTTTCTCCTGTTGTGCTATTTACAAACAAACACGTGACTGGCTCAACTGTTCTGGGGAACTATGGTAAGATAATGTTACAGGTGAAATGAAGAATGCGATCTGCCTGACATCCTAACATATCTCACAAGTTGACTGTAGACTATTTACTTAAAAAGTAGCTACAAATATTAAAATGTATTGAAAAAACTTTACAGAAATAGTTAACTGTATTGAAAAACCATCCCGTGGATATTTCCAGAAAACCTGGTGTACGGTATATACGGTATACCGCCCAAGCCTAGTTGGCATGCAGTCAATCTAGCTATGTTTAGGTGGGGTTATAGGCTAGCCCTAGGCTAACCACTGCTACACGGTACTAGTCGTTTTAAAAGTAGCCTAAGCGGAAACTAAACAGGACTATTAAAATGCTAAAATGACACAATTATATAAAAAAAAAAGAAACATATTTTCCTACATCAACCAACCATTTTAGAATTTGTGATAAAACTGTCATCCTTTGCTAAGGAATGTAGTTTGTGTATCTGGAGTGAAAAGCAAATGAACATAGTCTTCAAGACAACATTTCACTTGTAGGGACAAAAGCACATTCCAACAAGTAGTTTTACAGTATTTGATCTCCGGTTAAATATGGAACTTTGACGTCCGTTCGAGTACTCTCTTACACATGCCCATCCCTCCACAGTGGCATACTGTTTTTCATGATAGGTGTTGGTATGCGGACACACGCGTAGGCGTTAAGCGTGTAGGTGTGGCATATGTGTGTGGGTGTTGTTGATGTGCTCTGCCATATAGAGTTTGCATTGCATCACGCCTGCGGTGAGTGGGCTAGCCTACGCTGCCAATGTGGTCAATGTGTAGCTCGCTCTTCTGGTGCTTTCCTGAAGGAAGAATACAGACGAGCTGCACATAACACCCTGATGAACCGGAGAAAGAGAGGGGGGGACAGAGAGGAGGGAAAGGGGGGTGGGGGGGAGACGAGGGAGAAGAGAGTGGAAAGAGATTGTGAAACAGAAAGTAAAAAAACACAGGAGATTGAGATTAAGGTTGTCACCTCCTCCAGGGTTGTTTGTGTTACTGGGACTCCTAGTAAATACTCCAGTAACAATCTTTTATCAGACACCCAATCTCCAGGTCCTTGATCTGTTTCCAATTGCCGTAAATCCCGTGTATAATCTCATCTCCTGAGCTGGTGTCAGCGGTGCGATAGCGCCATGGGCAAGGTTAACGAGTAGAAGTAATACAGTTTTCAGATCGACAGGTTCCACACTGAAAATACACAAAAATATTAGTTTGATGAAGATTTAGAGCATATTTTCATAAGAATCATTAAGCATGGCCGCAATTCATTACCATGCAGTGTTGTTCAATGTGGATTTTTTTTATTCCATTTAAACTAAATTAAATGTTTGTGTATTGAAAAGAAGACACATTTTGGTTTGTAACCCAGACTTTTTTGTCTTTCAACTCTCCAAATTGAGCTCAGTTTCAAGCGAGCATTCTGAGAATAACTGTTCCAGAAGCGCATCAATTATCCCTGGCAACTTTTTTTGATCAATTTGGAAAAAATATTCAGTTCTATTTTATTCTTATGTTACATATTTTTTATTTTTTTATATATATAAAATAGGTATGTCTTGACTGTGATAAGGGCTTAGAAAGAGTGTCTTGTCTGTTAAATAAACAAAACAAAACAATGCCATTAAACAGCCATAGGTTTCTACAAGGGCCACCGCTGAGGATACTGCCTTTATTGAGATTCTGTTCCACCATATAATGTAACCAGTTGATATTACGCTTTCAATAAATCAATATTAAATGACACTTGCTTTTTTTATATATATATATATATATATATATATATATATATATATAAATAATGGGACATTAGGATATGTTATCTTTAATGGTGATGATAAATTAGGCATCGTTGCGCACTGTTGGCATAGGGTTCTATTTTTATTTATTTAACCTGTATTTAACTAGGCAAGTCAGTTCAGAACAAATTCTTATTTACAATGAACGCCTACACCGGCCAAACCCGAACAACGCTGGGCCAATTGTGGGGCCGCCCTATGGGACTCCCAATCACAGCCGGTTGTGATACAGCCTGGATTCGAACCAGGGTGTCTGTAGTGATGTTTCGAGCGCTGAGACGCAGTGCCTTAGACCGCTACACCACTCGGGAGGCCTAGAGATAAATGGGCCTCTAAAAAAACAACAAAGTTCTCAAACAGTCAAAACATTTCAAATGCCGATTCTACTACTGTGCCCCGTTCTCAGATCCTCCCATATGAGCACAGAGCATGTCAGGAGTATGGATGAGAGGGAAGTGTTGAGAGATGGAAAACACATACTAGTTAGCAAGTCGAAATGGCGACCTTGATTCTCTATAAATAGAACAAGATGCCTCAAAGTAATTTATTTGTGAGTTATTAACATGCAAAAAACAGCATTGGGCTGCAAAACTTTTAACACGCCAACTAGGCACTTGGGTAAATAGTGCTGCTTATTGATTGTCCAAAATGGCTTCCTTTCCTCGTCTCCCGTTCTTCATCCAACTCGGCAGCACAGATCTGAAATAGTTTGGCTAGATACTACTTAGTGCCTACACCCACTGCATACCTCATTGTACCCACTGCAGTGGAGAGTGAACAACTACAAGCTGTGTAGTCACTTGTTTAGACTTGAAAGGTTTGCATTGGTGTAAGCAGAATAACGGCGAAAAGGTCGGCTAGCCTATCAGACGGCAAGGTGGAACCATTGCCATATTGCTTATCCTATCAGATTGACATGAATTGCCAAGGAATAATTACCAAAGGTTCGATGTTGGATTGGGCATTTCTGCATGGCTGGTTTGATCCATTTGACTGGTTCTGTGTAATTGAAGACCCAGGTGCAGATGATTAGACCAAGTATGGAGTTAGGAGCCTGATGACCAATGTTTTTTTTCCCGTTGCTCCTGAAAGGTAGTACTCCTGCCACACCCACAGCCCACAGTTGTCTGCACACCGGAGCCTAGAGCTATTTCTGGCAGGGTGGGTTTATACATCAGGATGGACACACAAATACCAAAGGCAACAGAGCTGTAACCACTCAAAACGGTAGCCCTTTATTCTAAACTGAGGAAGATGGCAATGATCTCTTATTCTCTCTCCGTTGATTAAGCTAGCGCAACGATGATTGCAATTGTTTACATAACCTCTTAACCAGGATGTTCTGAGATAATAATCTATTTTGCAAATGTTGTGGTGCCATTCACTCAAACTTTCCACACTCCTGGGTTGCGTTCGGGATGGTGCAACACATAGAACACATGCAGACAAGAATGCCATGAATAACAAATACATTATTCCTTACATTAGGAATAAGATAAGAGATTCTACCATCCTCTGCATGCCTCTACATCTGGTCTGGGATGTCCTCCTCTTGCCACACTCTTCCCTCTTGTGGCGAGCAGTGGAAGTGGCTGCCCATAGTGAGGTTAACATAGGTTATTTGTTGTCGCTGTCACAGTGACGGTATGATGGTAAGGGTTGGGAGGGAGGAGATGAGCTGGAGGGACAGTGTCGGCAGTAGAATAAGCCACAAAATGGCTCCGTCTGAAGACCGTCAAGGTGTGTGTGTGTGAGATGTGGTGTGTGTGTATGTGAGGTGCGGTGTGTGTATGTGAGGTGCGGTGCGGTGTGTCGCAGGTGAAGCAATTTTCAGCTGCTAGAGAAACTGAATCCATGAGATGCCTTCAAAGCCTAGAAGCTTTGGGACATTTGCTTGGGTTATCATACCAATCTCTGGGGGATTTGAGCATCTTTGGGACATTTGCTTGGGTTATCATACCAATCTCTGGGGGATTTTAGCATCTTTGGGACATTTGCTTGGGTTATCATACCAATCTCTGGGGGATTTTAGCATCTTTGGGACATTTGCTTAGGTCATTGTACCAATCTCTGGGGGATTTTAGCATCTTTGGGACATTTGCTTGGGTTACCATACCAATCTCTGGGGGATTTTAGCATCTTTGGGACATTTGCTTAGGTCATTGTACCAATCTCTGGGGGATTTTAGCATCTTTGGGACATTTGCTTGGGTTACCATACCAATCTCTGGGGGATTTGAGCATCTTTGGGACATTTGCTTAGGTCATCGTACCAATCTCTGGGGGATTTTAGCTCCCCTATCATTCTGTCAATTTTAATTTAATAGCCTATGGCAAGGGTTCTCAAACCTCTCCTGGTGGGCCCTCTATACGTTTCACCATTTTGTTGTAGCCCTGAACTAGCTCACCTGATTTAAGGGCTTGATGATTAGTTGACAAGTTGAATCAAGTGTGATATATGTAGAATAGATCAAATAAATGGAACGGCTGGGGCCCCCTGAGGAGAGGTTTGAAACCCTCTGGCCTATGCAACAAAACAAGTCTCAGCCCAGTCAAGGCTGTTTTTTTTTGGTTCAATTCCTTCAGAGAAAGGTGTTACCACTAATGAAAGGAATGCAATAGCATTTGCCACGCATGTATATTTAAGCAATAAGGTACCTCGGGGGTTTGTGGTATATGGCCAATACACCACGACTACGAGCTGTTCTTAGGCACGACGCAACGCCTTATTGCTATTATAAACTGGTTACCAACGTAATTAAAGCAGTTAAAAATAAATGTTGTGTCATACCCGTGGTATATGGTCTGATATACCACGGCTGTTAGCCAATCAGCATTCAGGACTCGAACCACCCAGTTTATAAAAAAGGTATAAAAGAAATTGAATCCAGATGCAGCTGTGTCTGTCTGCCTTCCTAATTTAGTTTTATGCAACAGGCTTACTATACTGTATGAATTGTTTAGTTATTTTTTATGATATTGTCACTGCCTTTTTTCTCAAAGCACAAATTGAGGTTTGCATGCTGCACGGGATGTCGTTGATAGACCCCGAGAACTGAGGCAATGACTATTTAAAGGCACTAGCTTCTCAAATCAAAATCTATTTTATATAGCCCTTCGTACATCAGCTGATATCTCAAAGTGCTGTACAGAAACCCAGCCTAAAACCCCAAACGGCAAGCAATGCAGGTGTAAAAGCACGGTGGCCAGGAAAAACTCCCAAGAAAGGCCAAAACCTAGGAAGAAACCGAGAGAGGAACCAGGCTATGAGGGGTGGCCAGTCCTCTTCTGGCTGTGCCGGGTGGAGATTATAACAGACCATGGCCAAGATGTTCAAATGTTCATAAATTACCAGCATGGTCAAATAATAATAATCACAGTAGTTGTCGAGGGTGCAACAAGTCAGCACCTCAGGAGTAAATGTCAGTTGGCTTTTCATAGCCGTTCATTAAGAGTATTTCTACCGCTCCTGCTGTCTCTAGAGATTTGAAAACAGCAGGTCTGGGACAGGTAGCACGTCCGGTGAACAGGTCAGGGTTCCATAGCCGCAGGCAGAACAGTTGAAATTGGAGCAGCAGCACATCCTGGTGGACTGGGGACAGCAAGGAGTCATCATGCCAGGTAGTCCTTAGGCATGGTCCTAGGGCTCAGTTCCTCTGAGGGAGAGAAAGAAAGAGAGATAGAATTAGAGAGAGCATACTTAAATTCACACAGGATAATGGATAAAGAAGTACTCTAATAATGGATAATGGAGAAGTACTCCAGATATAACAGACTGACCCTAGCACCCCGACACATAAACTACTGCAGCATAAATACTGGAGGCTGAGACAGGAGGGGTCAGGAGACATTGTGGCCCCATCAAATGATGCCCCCGGACAGGGCCAAACAGGAAGGATATAACCCCACCCACTGCCAAAGCACAGCCCCCACACCACTAGAGGGTTATCTTCAACCACCAACTTACCATCCTGAGACAAGGCTGAGTATAGCCCACACCACGGCCCTGCCTCCAGCTGTTTGCTTAGAAATTCTAGGGACAATTAGGAGGCCTGCGTCTTGTGACCGTAGCGTACGTGTAGGTATGTACGGCAGGACCAAATCAGAGAGATAGGTAGGAGCAAGCTCATGTAATGCTTTGTAGATTAGCAGTAAACCCTTGAAATCAGCCCTTGCCTTGACAGGAAGCCAGTGTAGGGAGGCTAGCACTGGAGTAATATGATAAAACTTTTTGGTTCTAGTCAGGATTCTAGCAGCCGTATTTAGCACTAACTGAAGTTTATGTAGTGCAGTTTATGTAGTGCTTTATCTGGGTAGCCGGAAAGTAGAGCATTGCAGTAGTCTAACCTAGAAGTAACAAAAGCATGGATTCGTTTTTCTGCATCATTTCTGGACAGAAAGTTTCTGACTTTTGCAATGTTACATAGATGGAAAAAAGCTGTCCTTGGAACAGTCTTGATATATTCGTCAAAAGAGAGATCGGGGTCCAGAGTAACCGAGGTCCTACACAGTTTTATTTGAGACGACTGTACAACCATTAAGATTAATTGTCAGATTAAACAGAAGATCTCTTTGTTTCTCGGGACCAAGAACAAGCATCTCTGTTTTGTCCGAGTTTAAAAGTAGAACGTTTGCAGCCTTCCACTTCCTTATGTCTGAAACACAGGATTCTAGCGAGGGAAATTTTGGGCCTTCACCATGTTTCATTGAAATGTCCAGCTGTGTGTCATCCGCATAGCAGTGAAAGTTAACATTATGTTTTCGAATGACATCCCCAAGAGGTAAAATATATTGTGAAAACAATAGTGGTCCTAAAACGGAACCTTGAGGAACACCGAAATTTACAGTTGATTTGTCAGAGGACAAACCATTCACAGAGACAAACTGATATCTTTCCGACAGATAAGATCTAAACCAGGCCAGAACTTGTCTGTGTAGACCAATTTGGGTTTCCAATCTCTCCAAAAGAATGTGGTGATCGATGGTATCAAAAGCAGCACTAAGGTCTAGGAGCACGAGGACAGATGCAAAGCAGTAAGTAAGGGCTCTTCGATACTGCACGGTACTGTCTTTCCAAGCTAGTCGGAAGACTTCCAGTTTGGTGTGGCGCCATTTCCGTTCCAATTTTCTAGAAGCTTGCTTCAGAGCTTGGGTATTTTCTGTATACCAGGGAGCTAGTTTCTTATGAGAAATGTTTTTAGTTTTTACGGATGCAACTGCATCTAGTGTATTGCACAAGGTTAAATTGAGTGCCTCAGTTAGATGGTTAACTGATTGTTGTCCTCTGACGTCCTTGGGTAGACAGAGGGAGTCTGGAAGGGCCTCAAGGAATCTTTGTGTTGTCTGTGAATTTATAGCACGACTTTTGATGCTCCTTGGTTGGGGTCTGAGCAGATTATTTGTTGCAATTGAAAACGTAATAAAATGGTGGTCCGATAGTCCAGGATTATGAGGAAAAACATTAAGATCCACAACATTTATTCCATGGGACAAAACTAGGTCCAGAGTATGACTGTGACAGTGAGTAGGTCCAGAGACATGTTGGACAAAACCCACTGAGTCGAAAGCCTTTTGGAGTGGGTCTGTGGACTTTTCCATGTGAATATTAAATGTTAGCAACACCTCTGCCTTTGCGGGATGTATGGGATATGGTCACTAGTGTAACCAGGAGGTGAGGCCTCATTTAACAAAGTAAATTCATCATACTTAAGCCATGTTTCAGTCAGGCCAATCACATCAAGATTATGATGAGTGATTAGTTAATTGACTATAATTGCCTTTGAAGTATGGGATCTAACATTAAGTAGCCCTATTTTGAGATGTGAGGTATCACGATCTCTTTCAATAATGACAGGAATGGAGGAGGTCTTTATCCTAGTGAGATTGCTAAGGCAAACACCGCAATGTTTAGTTTTGCCCAACCCAGGTCGAGGCACAGACCCGGTCTTAATGGGGATAGCTGAGCTGACTACACTGACTGTGCTAGTGGCAGACTCCACTAAGCTGACAGGCTGGCTAACAGCCTGCTGCCTGGCCTGCACCCTATTTCATTGTGGAGCTAGAGGAGTTAGAGCCCTGTCTATGTTCGTAGATAAGATGAGAGCACCCCTCCAGCTAGGATGGAGTCCGTCACTCCTCAGCAGGTCAGGCTTGGTCCTGTTTGTGGGTGAGTCCCAGAAAGAGGGCCAATTATCTACAAATTATATCTTTTGGGAGGGGCAGAAAACAGTTTTCAACCAGCGATTGAGTTGTGAGACTCTGCTGTAGAGCTCATCACTCCCCCTAACTGGGAGGGGGCCAGAGACAATTACTCGATGCCGACACATCTTTCTGATTTACACGCTGAAGCTATGTTGCGCTTGGTGATCTCTGACTGTTTCATCCTAACATCGTTGGTGCCGACGTGGATAACAATATCTCTATACTCTCTACACTCGCCAGTTTTAGCTTTAGCCAGCACCATCTTCAGATTAGCCTTAACGTCGGTAGCCCTGCCCCCTGGTAAACAGTGTATGATCGCTGGATGATTCGTTTAAGTCTAATACTGCGGGTAATGGAGTCGCCAATGGCTAGGGTTTTCAATTTGTCAGAGGTAATGGTGAGAAGCTTCGGTGTCTCAGACCCCGTAACGGGAGGAGTAGAGACAAGAGAAGGCTCGGCCTCAGACTCCGATTCGCTACTTAATGGGGTTGAAAGTTTCTGTCGGCTGAATGAGCGACACCGGTTGAGCATTCCTACAGCATTTCCTTCCAGAAACCATGAGAAAGTTGTCTGGCTGCGGGGACTGTGCGAGGGGATTTATACTAACGTTACTATCTATACTTACTGGTGGCACAGACGCTGTTTCATCCTTTCCTACACTGAAATTACCCTTGTCTAACGATTGCGTCTGAAGCTGGGCTTGCAAGGTTAGGTTAAGGTTAGGAAAAGGGTTACGGTTAGTGAAAATGCTCTCCTAACCTGCTATGAAATTACTTTCGGTTGTAGCTGTATCGAAGTGGCGTGAAGACAGTGTGTCCGGTAAGATAACATGTAATGTAACATCTAATTAGGGTCACCTGGAAACACTGACCAACACTTTGGTTCCTACCCTGGCTTATTTATTTGTCATGTCAAACAATGTATTCAAGGTGCTGCCCACTATATTCCAGCTATAGCGTTACAATAATCATTCAATTTCCATGATTCCAACAGTTCACCAATTCACAAGGCCTAGATAGAAATGTATGAAAATGTATTTTTTGTTTGAAGTTGGATTGAACAGTATACAACGATCAGAATGGAGAAAGTCCCATTGAAATCAATGTGTTGACACTCCAGGGTCATGAGTTACTCATAAAGCATTTTAAGAAATTGATTATTCAAAAACATAAAATGCTATCATACTGTCAAAAATGTGAAAAATATTGTGATAGTACAGACCAGCTGGCGCTATCACAGCACCACGGGTGTTTCTACCCTATAATCTCTACTGGTTGCACCTACAGGTGAAGTCGGAAGTTTGTGGAGTGGTTGAAAAACAAGTTTTAATGACTCCCACCTATGTGTATGTAAACTTCCGACTTCAACTGTACCTCTAGGGTTTCTACTCAAATCTCTGCTGGTTGCACCTACCTCTAGGGTTTCTACCCTATAACCTCTACTGGTTGCACCTACCTCTAGGGTTTCTACCCTATAAACTCTGCTGGTTGCACCTACTGTACCTCTAGGGTTTCTACCCTATAACCTCTGCTGGTTGCACCTACCTCTAGGAGTTCTACCCTATAATCTCTACTGGTTGCACGTACCTCTAGGATTTCTACCCTATAACCTCTACTGGTTGCACCTACCTCTAGGGTTTCTACCCTATAATCTCTACTGGTTGCACGTACCTCTAGGATTTCTACCCTATAATCTCTACTAGTTGCACCTACAGTGGGGCAAAAAAGTATTTAGTCAGCCACCAATTGTGACTGTTTGAGGTTGTGGACAGGTGTCTTTTATACTGATAACAAGTTCAAACAGGTGCCATTAATACAGGTAACGAGTGGAGGACAGAGGAGCCTCTTAGAGAAGAAGTTACAGGTCTGTGAGAGTCAGAAATGTTGCTTGTTTGTAGGTGACCAAATACTTATTTTCCACCATAATTTGCAAATAAATTCATAAAAAATCCTACAATGTGGTTTTCTGGATTTTTTTTCTCATTTTGTCTGTCATAGTTGAAGTGTACCTATGATGAAAATTACAGGCCTCTCTCATCTTTTTAAGTGGGAGAACTTGCACAATTGGTGACTGACTAAATACGTTTTTGCCCCACTGTACCTCTAGGGTTTCTACCCTATAATCTCTGCTGGTTGCACCTACCTCTAGGGTTTCTACCCTATAATCTCTGCTGGTTGCACCTACCTCTAGGGTTTCTACCCTATAATCTCTACTGGTTGCACCTACTGTACCTCTAGGGTTTCTACCCTATAATCTCTGCTGGTTGCACCTATCTCTAGGTGCCTCTAGAGTAGTAATGACACATTAACACTTTGGCAGTATCACTTTATCACCTCCCTTTCTCTCCCAGTATTACCGTCAGTACTACCTCCTTTTCTCTCCCAGTATTACCGTCTCTACTACCTCCCTTTCTCTCCCAGTATTACCGTCAGAACTACGTCCCTTTCTCTCCCAGTATTACCGTCAGAACTACGTCCCTTTCTCTCCCAGTATTACCGTCAGAACTACCTCCCTTTCTCTCCCAGTATTACCATCAGTACTACCTCCCTTTCTCTCCCAGTATTACCATCAGTATTACCTCCCTTTCTCTCCCAGTATTACCGTCATAGCTTTCCTCCCTTTCTCTCCCAGTATTACCGTCAGTACTACCTCCCTTTCTCTTCCGAGAAAGCTATTTTTCTTTGTAAACTGCAATGACCTGTGTCTTTAGCCTAATTAGCTTCTGTTAACAATCCATAGTGTGATTCATATAGTAGACTTGTCTTGTGATCTCAACCTCAAGGATGAAGTCATCCACTAAGTCAACAGCAGGTCATCTGTGACTGGAAGAGGTGACACACACACACACACACACACACACACACACTGTTTTAAAGCCATCTTGGTACTCCCCCACCACCATCATCAGATTTTGGGGGCTATAGAAAAGCATTTATTAATTCATACTTTGAAATTATTTTATGTGAGCTAAGCATAAAAATGTAAAAAATATATTCAGTAATTCCTGAAAGTATCATTTTTGGAAAATACTAATGTTACTGCCCCAGTATTTTATATTTATTAAATACATGTCATTGAAACATTTAATTGAAATACTCCCAATATGGCCGACCATTGTCTTCAAAGCCTCTCATTAGCCAATACATAGCACCAGCAATCTAGAGTTTATACACTGTGCATTCAAAGGTATTTGGATACCCCTTCGTTATAGTGGATATCAAATGTTATTTGTCACATGCCGTTCAAGAATGCAGTTGAAGAAATAGAGTTAAGAAAATATTTACAAAATAAACTAAAACAAAAATGAAACACAATAAAATACCTATACAGACGGTACCGGTACCGAGTCAATGTGCGGGGATACAGTTTAGACTAAGTAATTTGTACATGTAGGTAGGGGTAAAATGACTATGCATAGATGATTAACAGCGATTAGCAGCTGTGTAAAAACAAAGGGGGGGGGTTTATGAATTTAAATAGTCTGGGTGGCAATTTGATTAATTGCTCAGCAATCTTATGGCTTGGGGGTAGAAGCTGTTAAGGAGCCTTTTGGACCTAGACGAAGATAGTTTGTTGACGATGTGGACACCAAGGAACTTGAAAATCTCGACCCGTTCCACTACAGCCCCATCGATGTGAGTGGGGGTGTGTTCGGCCCTCCCTTTCCTGTAGTCCACGATCAGCTCCTTTGTCTTGCTCACGTTGTTGTCATGGCACTACATTGCCAGGTCTCTGATCTCCTCCCTATAGGCCGTCTTATCGTTGTCGGTGATCAGGCCTACCACTGTTGTGTCGTCACCAAACTTAATGATGGTGTTGGAGTCGTTCTTGGCCACGCAGTCGTGGGTGAACAGGTAGTACGGGAGGGGACTAAGCACGCACCCCTGAGGGGCCCATTTGTTGAGGATTGGCGTGGCAGGTGTGTTGTTACCTACCCTTACCACCTGGGGGCAGCCTGTCATGAGGTCTAGAATCCAGTTGCAGAGGGAAGTGTTTAGTCTCAGGGTCCTTAGCTTAGTGATGAGCTTTGTGGGCACTATGGTGTTGAATGCTGAGCTGTAGTCAATGAACAGCATTCTCACATAGGTGTTCCTTTTGTCCAGGTGGGAAAGGGTATTGTGGAGTGCGATTAAGATTGCGTCATCTGTGGATCTGTTGGGGTGGTATGCGAATTAGAGTGGGTCTAGGGTGTCTGGGAAGATGGTGTTGATGTGAGCCATGACCAGCCTTTCAAAGCACTTCATGGCTACTGACATGAGTGCTATGGGGGGGGGGGTATCTTCACTTTCTTGGGCACGGGAACTATGGTGGTCTGCTTGAAACATGTAGGTATTACAGACTCGGTCAGGGAGATGTTGAAAATGTCAGCGAAGACACTTGCCAGTTGGTACACATCCTCGTAATCCGTCTGGCCCCATTTCCTTGTGAATGTTGACCTGTTTAAAGGTCTTGCTCACATCGGCTATGGAGAGCGTGATCACACAGTCGTCCTGAACAGCTGGTGCTCTCGTGCATGCCACAGTGTTGCTTGCCTTGAAGCTAGTAAGAAAGGCATTTAGCTCATCTGTTAGGTTCGCGTTACTGGGCAGCTCGCGGCTGGGTTTCCATTTTGTCGTCCATAATAGTTTTCAAGCCCTGCCACATCAGACGCATTTCAGAGTCGGTGTAGTATGGTTCAAACTTAGTCCTTTATTGACACTTTGGCTGTTTGATGGTTCATCTGAGGGCATATCGGAATTTCTTATACGCGTCCAGATTAGTGTCCCGCACCTTGAAAGCTCTAGCCTTTAGCTCAGTGGGGATGTTGCCTGTAATCCATGGCTTCTGTTTGGGATATTTCCGTGCAGTCACTCTGGGGACAACGTCGTCGATACACTTATTGAAGAAGCCAGTGACTGAGGTGGTATACTCCTCAATTCCATTGGACGAATCCCGGAACATATTCCAGTCTGTGCTAGCAAAACAGTCCTGTAGCGTAGCATCCACGTCATCTGACCCCTTCCTGCTTTAGTTTTTGCTTGCATGCAGGAATCAGGAGAATATAATTCTGGTCAGATATGCCAAATGGAGGGTGGGGGAGAGCTTTGTATGTGTCTCTGTGTGTGGAGTAAAGGTGGTCTAGAGTTTATTTATTTAATTTTTTCCTCTGGTAGCACATATGACATGCTGGTAGAAATTAGGTAAAACGGATTTAAGTTTGCCAAAACACGGGTGTGATCATTCTTCAGTGGTCCCTGTATTGTACGATCAAATCAGTGTGATTTAGAAAGCTTATTTACAATGTCCAGTTTCGGTATGACGCAACAATCAGCATTTGAGCTGGCCACAGTTTTTTCCGAAACATTTTGCACAAACACAGTCTTTACAAAGTTATGTCCAGAATGTGAGCAGTTTATTTTTGGATGCAATGTTCAGACATTCACATTAGTAGCTACAGCATAACACAGTCATCCAAACCGGATTTTTTTTTATACGTTTCTCCTAGCGCTAACTGAGGAAAGATTGACGTAACACAAGTGGTCATATTTCTATAACTCTCGGCTGACATAAACTATAATATGAATTAGCTAATAGCAATTACTATTATAATTAATCACATCTCGGGTGAGCTCACCATTGATCTAAATAATTTAGTAAAGCACTTTCTAGGAATCGAAAGTAATCCGACGATGGGTAGCTTCTGCGCACCGCCATGTTTGTTTTTTCACAGACACCAAAGATAATAAGATGAGACAAGATGAGTTTGGTCTGTTTATAGTATGAATGTTGAAGGGGATGTGACGTCTACCATCGTTAACATGCCACCATTCACTTTCGGAAGTTCTAGAAAAAGGAGTGAACCCTTACTCACTTCATTTTGTTATACCATCTTTGGTCGGCAGACGACTACGTGAAATGCAGAATGCATTGTATGTCAACAGACATGGCTCCACAGCTGGAATTATCTTAGCTCATCATAATCTGTACAACCTTCAAAAAAGTATTTTACACACGGTGTCCATTACAATCTACACAAGAATCGGAACGCATGATGTTGAAAACGTGAATAAAACAGTAAATATATAAATAATTACCACACAAAACATTTTCTGATAGTGATTTATTGATACAAGTGGCACGTGCCGGCAGTCAATCACATAACCTCCCACTCTGAGCCATTCAGTGTTGTTGTTTATGTATGTAGCTAGTGAGCTAAGCTGTAGCATTAACAATGTCTTTCAAAAGGAGACAACTCACAAATGCGGAAATTCTGGAAATTCACATTTTTTTTCCTGGCTGAACGAGGACACAGATAAGACGACACAGATAATATACAGTTAGCTGGGTTTTCCGTGCATCGGCAGGACAGAACAGCTATGTCTGGTAAGACGAGGGCTGGTGGTGTGTGTGTCTCTATTTGTCAATAACAGCTGGTGTGCGATGTCTAATATTAAAGAAGTCTCGAGGTATTGCTCGCCTGAGGTAGAGTACCTCATGATAAGCTAGACCACACTATCTACCAAGAGTTTTCATCAATATTTTTCATATCCGTCTATTTACCACCACAAACCGATGCTGGCACTAAGATCGCACTTAACAAACTGTATAAGGCCAATAAGCAAACAAGAAAATGCTCACCCAGAAGTGGCGCTCCTAGTGGCCCTTAGACTTGAATCTTTTCATACGTGAGTTCAAATATCTCTAACGATTGCTCTATTGGGAGTTTTGTTTTTGCACGTGATGTTTATTTTACATTTTTTAAATTGAATATCTGACACATACAATCGGCAGTAAAGCCGCTCAACAACTACAACACACCAGTCATCCAACAGATTCCCATTCAGAGCGACACACAGAAGTATCCAGGGTCAATGCCCTGCTCAAGGGCACCTTGACAGATCTCCCACCAGGCCAAAAAACGTGAACCCGTACCCTCTAAGATCTCTAAGACCCCCCCCCCAATAGCTGTCGCATTTGAGACCCCTCCCACACCCCCCCACCAAGATTACAAATACAATTAATTCCATTCCCCACCCCCTAGAACCCCCCAATGCACCAACAACGAATGAACTAAAGAGAGAAAAAGACAGAAGAAAACAGCAAACAACCATGCAAAAAATAAATAACTAAACCATAATTTTTTTTTAACAAAGGACATCAAGGAAAAATCATAACAGCAAAGCCAACTGTGTATGTTTGTGTGCATGTCTGGCACTATTACATGTATCTGTGTGTTCTTGTATGTGTTTATTTGAATGAGAGTGTGTATATATGCATGTGTACAAACATCAGCCTCAGGCAAACCGGCATTAGCTGTAAAAACACTGCCCCTCTGTCATTCAAACATACTTTTTATTATGTTTTATTTTGACTTAAAAGTTTTTTTAAATGATCTTTGACCATCAATCTATCTCCCACACATTAACTCCACTCCCATTTATCTCCAATTCCACATCCCAACCCTCAGCTTCCCTCAGCCCATCCCATTTATCTCTGTGGGCACCCTCAGCCCATCCCATCTATCTCTGTTGGCCACCCTCAGCCCATCCCATTTATCTCTGTTGGTCACCCTCAGACCATCCCACCTATCTCTGCTGGTCACCCTCAGCCCATCCCATCTATCTCGTGTTGGTCACCCTCAGCCCATCCCATCTATCTCTGTTGGTCACCCTCAGCCCATTCCATCTGTCTCTGTTGGTCACCCTCAGCCCATCCCATCTATCTCTGTTGGTCACCCTCAGCCCATTCCATCTATCTCTGTTGGTCACCCTCGGCCAATTCCGTCTATCTCTGCTGGTCACCCTCAGACCATCCCATCTATCTCTGCTGGTCAGCCTCAGACCATCCCATCTATCTCTGCTTGTCACCCTCTTCTGGTTTCTATGCAACACATATCTTTCAACTATGCTGTGATGTTAAACTACAGGTTCAATCTATCTAATCGAATAGAATCCACAGATTGCGAGTTGAAGATAAATACTTTTACTAAGAGTATTAGTAAATGACTGACCCGGTCTCTCCAGATCTCCAAACAGTACTATTTCTAGGGTCAATTTTAGATCAATGTTATGCATTTTCAGCCATTCCTGAACCCGAACCTGATGTAACGGATGTGAAACGGCTAGCTTAGTTAGCGGTGGTTCGCGCTAAATAGCGTTTCAATCGGTGACGTCACTTGCTCTGAGACCTTGAAGTAGTAGTTCCCCTTGCTCTGGAGCGATGGGTAACGATGCTTCGTGGGTGACTGTTGTTGATGTGTGCAGAGGGTCCCTCGTCTAAAGTTATACTGTTACACTGAGACCAGAAACACCAAAATAAATGGTCTAATGATTGATTCTGTATCCTCACAACAAAATCTGCAGAGCTTCAATGATTTTATGCCCCAAATATTAAACATTTTGTTGGTGGCAAGAATTCTATCTAATAATTTAATCTTGAATCTTGCGTTGTTTAATATATCAACTCATACCATGGAATCGGTACGTCAAACATCTCTTCCCAACATTTAGGAATACACTCCCTATTCCAAAATGTGATTGTTATGCAACAGGACATTTCATCTGAGTTGCCCTCACACTGAATTCAGCTGCTGAGAGGGGGTGGGCGCTAGACTACCACACTGCAGGGACAGGACAACAAAGCCTCTCGTTCAGGAAAAGGTAAGAGAAGGAGAGGAAGTTACATAGCAAGGGGTGAAGAGTCGGTAGGTTGTCGTTCTTAACTGTGTGTCTTTAGCCTTCATTCTGGACCTGGTTGGACCTGCTTTCTTTACCTTGACAAACAACTTGTGGAATAAATTCTTGTTTGTTATTTTTAAGTTGTAATTGATTATATATCGACCCCCAGATCCTACATGAAGGGGTTGATTTGAAATTGGGGCATTCCTCTAGTCCCAAGTCTGTAACACTGTGTTGTGTGAATCGTTTTAGAATCGTTTCGCCTAGATTTATTCTTAAACAGACAAAGCCCCAAGCACCATTAAATGGTAGGGAAATCAATGAATCATCGTCATTTTGCCCAAGAATTTGATTTTATTTGTATCACAACAAAATGCAACAGCAATAATAAGTCGAAGGTCACAGGAGCAGAGGCCACTGCCATGTAGGTGTGTGTGTGTGTGTGTGTGTGTGTGTGTGTGTGTGTGTGTGTGTGTGTGTGTGTGTCTGTGCCCGCTGTGCAGGGCCAGGAGGGAACAGATTTAGCAGCGGAGGTGGAGAAGGGATGAGAGCATTAAGCCTGATAAGCGGGTTGCGAATAACAGGCCCCAGGAACGGGACTGCACTAGACCGGCCAAAACCGTTAAGAGACAGAGAGAGAGAGATGGGGAGAGAAAGATAGAGTTAACAACCTCAGTGCTACCGTTATTGAGATCAAGTGCTAATGCCTTGGTCAGTACCATCGAGACCATGACTCTATTGTCATGGTTAGATTGTGGAGAGAGAATCAGGAGGCCAACAGATTAAACAGTTTCTGCCTCTCTTGTTCTGTCGTTTATTCGTTCGTTCTCTCTCTCTACTCCCCCTTTCATCCAGATGTCAGCTCAGCTAGCCTCCAGATTGGGGGGGGCATCCCCTCCCATAGCAGAGTGGTGCTTTCTACACACACACGCAAACACACGCACACCGCCCAGCGTGGCCGTGTTTTTCTCCCTCCTATATGGCAGGATTAGTGATCCACATTAATGCCTGTCTCCGCCCCTGTCGGCCTCCTGCCACCTCATTGGCCGCTCCTCTCAGGACCACCGCTGACTGTAGATCCCCCGTGGCGACGACCGGGGAGGGGGGGTTCCACTCTCGCTGTGGCAATGGGGAGGCGACCACTCATCAAATCGCCGACCAGCTGGAGCAAAAACAAATTAATTGGGAGAAAAATAAGCATTGTGAAGGAAAGAGATGACAACAACAACAAGGGATTAACCGTCGGCTCCAACTGAGCAATCAGGAAGTCTGTTTAAAACTGCACCAAAAAAACACACACCCAGTTTCTCTCTCCCTCTCCTCAGTGCTAAGCTGCTGGTCAGAGTGGACAGCTGTTCAAAAACTAGGAGGATGGAGATGCATACAAAATGAAAAATAGCCCTCGGGACTCGGGTGAAAGACGCATTCTACATCCTCTTGTTTTTCAATGCCGCCTTCCTGTATTTGTTTTGAAGATGAGGCAATAAGGTAAGCCCGGACATAGGGATGCTGTGGAAATAGAACGACTGAGCGAGAAGAGGGAGAACTAGTGCAGCGTGCGTCAGCTCTGAGGCATTGACCAATGAACAAGCAGCGCGCGACAGAAAGAGAGAGGGAGACGGACGGTGACAGCCTGTGATGCGAGGAGGAAAGCGAGAGAGCGAAGAGCAGGACTGGAAGGTCATTTAGACGAGATGGAAATAAACGAGGATCCGCCACCCTTTGACGACACCTGTCTACAAGGCTATCCTCAACACCAATCAACAACATAGCTGGACTCCTGCTACATCCACATATAGGGGAAACCCTCCACAGAACCTGACTCAACCTGTCATTCCCAGAGGAATGTCCATTGTGAAGAGGACAATCCTACCGCTCCTGTCCTTTTCATAGTGTACCTAATCAAAAAAACTTGGTCACTTGTTACGGCTGGCTGACCACAACATCCCCTTTTTGAATGAAACCCAAGAAGTGTCTACAGAAAAGAAGAAGGGGATATCTTTGACTGCTACGACGAGGAATAGCCTGTCTGTTGTTCGCCAGAACACACACTGGATTGGTGGACCAGGAAACCACTGGACTGAGGCTATTGGAGAGATGACTGACTGACGGTGTTGGACTGAGGCTATTGGAGAGATGACTGACTGACTGACTGACAGTGTTGGACTTTGCCATGGGAGAGATGACTGACTGACAGTGTTGGACTTTGCCATGGGAGAGATGACTGACTGACAGTGTTAGACTTTGCCATGGGAGAGATGACTGACTGACAGTGTTAGACTGTGCCATGGGAGAGATGACTGACTGACAGTGTTGGACTTTGCAATGGTAGAGATGACTGACTGACTGACTGACTGACGGTGTTGGACTTTGCCATGGGAGAGATGACTGACTGACTGACTGACATTGCCATGGGAGAGATGGCTGACTGACTGACTGACTGACTGACTGACTGACTGACTGACTGACATTGCCATGGGAGAGATGGCTGACTGACTGACTGACTGACTGACTGACTGACTGACTGACTGACTGACTGACATTGCCATGGGAGAGATGGCTGACTGACTGACTGACGGTGTTGGACTTTGCATGGGAGAGATGACTGACTGACTGACTGACATTGCCATGGGAGAGATGGCTCACTGACTGACTGACTGACTGACTGACTGACTGACTGACTGACTGACTGACTGACTAACTGACTGACTGACTGACTGACATTGCCATGGGAGAGATGGCTGACTGACTGACTGACTGACATTGCCATGGGAGAGATGGCTGACTGACTAACTGACTGACTGACTGACTGACTGACTGACTAACTGACTGACATTGCCATGGGAGAGATGGCTGAGTACCAGCGACTGGATGAGACATCGGACTACCAGCGACTGCCCAGCGTTGACGAGGAGGTAGTTCACTTCACACTCACACCGATCATGGAGCGATGGTCACTTTGTTTTCTGACAGCACTGCTGCCTAACTACTCATCAGTAGAGAACACGAGGCCTTCATTATGACATGGCAGGAAGTGTGTGTGTGTGTTTTCAAGTCCTGTATTCTGTTACTTATGAGTCATTATTTATTAGGTATTTCAAGTCGACTGATTTTTAAGACATGCTTTCACATCTCTGTTCATGTGATAGTATCTCTGTTCATGTGATAGTATCTCTGTTCATGTGATAGTATCTCTGTTCATGTGATAGTATCTCTGTTCATGTGATAGTATCTCTGTTCATGTGATAGTATCTTGTTGAAGTCTTAGTGCTTTTGTATTTAACCCTGAGTATAAAGAACACCACCAGGTTAATGTATCGTGTGTGTGTGTGTGTGTCCCAGGTACCCATCTGGCAGTATAGTTGTTGCCATCTACCATTCATTCAACAGATGCAGTGATTATGGCTAGGCTAGGCTAGGCTAGGCTAGGCTAGGCTAGGCTAGGCTAGGCTAGGCAATGCATAGCTATATTTTTTGCGTCTATCTGTTATGGTCTGTGTGTCTGCTCAACCCTTCAGATCATGACTGTCACTTTTTCTCTGTCTCGCACGCACGCACACACCCAGCCCACGTTATTGAATGCGGAACCATGAGGTCATTGACGAAGTGCTGCTGAATGACTTTTGTGATGGGACGCACCCACACCCTCCTCTGTCCTCCCTCTCCATCCATCCATCCCTCTCTCCTTTTCTTTCCCTCCTTTCTCACTAGTGTGATATGCAGTCATTAGAGGGCTGTCTGTCTCTCTGAGGAGGTAGCCATGTCTCTGTGCTGACAGAATAGCCTGTTCTGTTAGGTCAGGGGAGGAGGTAGCCATGTCTCTGTGCTGACAGAGTAGCCCATTCTGTTAGGTCAGGGGAGGAGGTAGCCATGTCTCTGTGCTGACAGAATAGCCTGTTCTGTTAGGTCAGGGGAGGAGGTGGCCATGTCTCTGCGCTGACAGAGTAGCAGGTCAGGGGAGGAGGTAGCCATGTCTCTGTGCTGACAGAGTAGCCTGTTCTGTTAGGTCAGGGGAGGAGGTGGCCATGTCTCTGTGCTGACAGAGTAGCGTGTTCTGTTAGGTCAGGGGAGGAGGTAGCCATGTCTCTGTGCTGACAGAGTAGCCTGTTCTGTTAGGTCAGGGGAGGAGGTAGCCATGTCTCTGTGCTGACAGAGTAGCGTGTTCTGTTAGGTCAGGGGAGGAGGTAGCCATGTCTCTGTGCTGACAGAGTAGCCTGTTCTGTTAGGTCAGGGGAGGAGGTAGCCATGTCTGTGCTGACAGAGTAGCCTGTTCTGTTAGGTCAGGGGAGGAGGTAGCCATGTCTGTGCTGACAGAGTAGCCTGTTCTGTTAGGTCAGGGGAGGAGGTAGCCATGCCAGGCATGTGTGTTCTGAGAATTTAATACCTTTTGGTTTTCTCCTGTACATTACCCAGCGTGTGTTTTGTCTTTTTCTTCTCTTTCTTGTCGGTCTGTCCAGTCCATTATACTACAGTCCACTACAGTCCAGTCCACTACAGTCCAGTCCACTACAGTCCACTACACTCCAGTCCATTATACTACAGTCCAGTCCACTACACTCCAGTCCACTACAGTCCAGTCTACTACAGTCCAGTCCACTACAGTCCAGTCCACTACAGTCCACTACACTCCAGTCCATTATACTATAGTCCAGTCCACTACACTACAGTCCATTATACTACAGTCCAGTCCACTACAGTCCAGTCCACTACAGTCCAGTCCACTACAGTCCACTACACTCCAGTCCATTATACTACAGTCCAGTCCACTACACTACAGTCCATTATACTACAGTCCAGTCCACTACAGTCCAGTCCACTACAGTCCAGTCCACTACAGTCCACTACACTCCAGTCCATTATACTACAGTCCAGTCCACTACACTACAGTCCATTATACTACAGTCCAGTCCACTACAGTCCAGTCCACTACAGTCCACTACACTCCAGTCCATTATACTACAGTCCAGTCCACTACACTCCAGTCCACTACAGTCCAGTCTACTACAGTCCACTACACTACACTACAGTCCACTACACTACAGTCCATTATACTACAGTCCACTACACTACAGTCCACTATACTACAGTCCAGTCCACTACAGTCCAGTCCACTACAGTCCACTACACTACACTACAGTCCACTATACTACAGTCCACTACACTACAGTCCAATCCACTATACTACAGTCCACTACACTACAGTCCACTACACTACACTACAGTCCACTACACTACAGTCCACTGCACTACAGTCCACTATACTACAGTCCACTACACTACAGTCCAGTCCACTATACTACAGTCCACTACACTACAGTACACTACACTACACTACAGTCCACTACACTCCACTCCAGTCCACTACACTACAGTCCAGTATACTACACTACAGTCCACTACATTACACTACAGTCCAGTCCACTACACTACACAACAGTCTACTACACTACAGTCCACTACACTACACTACAGTCGACTACACTACACTACAGTCCAGTCCACTACACTACAGTCCAGTCCAGTCCACTACACTACAGTCCAGTCCACTATACTACAGTCCAGTCCACTACATTCCAGTCCAGTCCACGACATACTGTGCAAAGAAGCCGTGTGTGTGTGTATGTTCTGTGACCAGTATGTTGGTCCTCTGGTGTGTATGAATGTGTGTGGCCTTGGGTTGACGTTGCAGTTTTCTGAGCAGCGAAGGTGAATCGGGGGATGCAGAGCTGCTCACACAGTTGCAGCTTTCTGCTTTCTGCAGCATTTCTCTCCCCTTACACAGCAGGCTGCTGTTACCTCATGAACTGGAGAGGGAGAGAGGGAGGGAGAGAGGGATGGAGTGGGAGATAGGGATATAAAGAGAGGGGAGGGGGAGAGAGAGGAGGTTGGGGAGAGAGAGAGGGGAAGGTGGGTGGGAAGAGGTAGGGAGGGGAGGGTGGATGGGAAGAGGGAGGGAGGGTGGATGGATGGGAAGAGGGAGGGAGGGGAGGGTGGATGGGAAGAGGGAGGGAGGGAGGGAGGGTGGGAAGAGTGAGGGAGAGAGGGGAGGGTGGGAGAGAGAGGGGAGGGTGAGAAGAGCGAGAGGGGAGGGTGGGAAGAGGAAGGGAGGGAGAGAGTGAGGGATGTAGGGAGAGAGCGAGGGATGTAGGGGGAGAGAGGGTGAAGGATGTAGGGTGAGGGAAGGATGGAGAGATGGAAAGAGAGAGATGCAGAGAGAGAGATGGAGAGAGAGAGGGAGAGAGAGAGATGCAGAGAGAGAGATGGAGAGAGAGCGATGGAGAGAGAGAGATGGAGAGAGAGCGATGGAGAGAGAGAGATGGAGAGAGATCGATGGAGAGAGAGAGATTGAGAGAGATGCAGAGAGGGAGAGAGAGAGATGGAGAGAGATCGATGGAGAGAGAGAGATTGAGAGAGATGCAGAGAGGGAGAGAGAGAGATGGAGAGAGAGATGGAGAGAGAGAGAGGGAGAGAGAGAGAGAGAGGGAAAGAGAGAGGGAAAGAGAGAGAGGGAAAGAGAGAGAGGGAGAGAGAGATTGAGAGAGAGAGGGAGAGAGAGAGATGGAGAGAGAGAGATGGAGAGAGAGAGAGAGAGGGAAAGAGAGAGGGAAAGAGAGAGGGAAAGAGAGAGAGGGAAAGAGAGAGAGGGAGAGAGAGATTGAGAGAGAGAGGGAGAGAGAGATTGAGAGAGGGAGAGAGAGAGAGGGAAAGGGAGTTGTTTTCTTTTGAACAGGTACTGTATATGAATGAACCTAGCTATAAATAATGAATCACTGAAGCTTGCTCTCAGCTTTTCTCCCCCAGGAGGGTTGTGTGGAGATCACTTGGCTGGCTGGTTGACTGGCTGGCTGGCTGGTTGACTGGCTGGTTGACTGGCAGGCTGGCTGGCTGGTTGACTGGCTGGTTGGCTGGGTATTATTTGCAGCCTACTGTTTTGTCCTCCAAACCCCAACAACTATGTCTTGTTTACACCAGTGATCCCTCTCTCCAGCATATTGCGTTATGTGCGACATTCGTTTTCCTCTAGCTAAAAATAACACTGAATTATGGAAAAAATACTGTCAAACTCTCAATACTCTGCAACACAATTTTTCTCTGACTTTGTTCATGCGAAGGCGGTGATTGATTGGGCTATGTAACGTTGTAACAAAATGTTGCAAAACATTTTTGCAACATTGTTTCTTATTGGACAAGGTCAGTTGTTTCACCATTTTTTTCTTTCATTTTGTGCCAACTGAACATTACCCAGTTCTCTGCCACAGTGCTGGTCAGGGATGGAAGGACAGGGGGGGGGGGGGGGGTTATGCAGTAAGTCAAGCCCCCCTTGCTTAAAGTGACATTGAAAAAGGGGACTCATAGGCGCTGTGATGTGTGGCATTAGGTTGGGAGTCCCACTCTCTGCCAAAGCTCCATCAATCCCCTTGTGCTCTTGAGCCCCCCCCCCCCCCCGAAAAAATCCTGTGTTTCATGAGCTGAAATAAAAGATCCCAGAAATTATCCATATACACAAACCACTTATTCCTCTCAAATCTTGTGCACAAATGTGTTTACATCCCTTCTTTGCTAAGATAATCCATCCACCTGACAGGTGTGGCATATCAAGAAGTTGATTAAACAGCATGATCATTACACAGGTGCACCTTGTGCTGGGGACAGTAAAAGGCCACAGTTTTGTCACAATACAACACAGGTTTTGAGGGAGCATGCACTTGGCGTGCTGACTGCAGGAATGTCCACCAGAGCTGTGGCCAGATAATTGAATGTTGATTTCACTACCACAAGCCGCCTCCAACGTTGTTGTAGAGAATTTGGCAGTATGTCCAACCGGCCTCAAAACCACAGACCACTTGAATAGCGTTGTGTGGGCGAGCGGTTTGCTGATGTCAGCGTTATGAACAGGGTGCCCCATGGTGACAGTGGGGTTCTGAAATGGGCATAAGCTACGGACAATGAACACACAGTAGTGCATGGGTAAAATCACCAGGGAAACCAATCCAGAAATGTTGCTCTATGATCCCCCCCACAAGATTTATGGGACTCGTCTGAATTTGGTACCGCCGATGTGCCAACTTCTGTCTGTAGTGTTTGAACTCGTGATGTGCTGTTTGCAGACGATCCGTTCTTTTTCAAACGACTCATTTTACGAACTCGAGAGTTATGATTCGTTTTTCTGATTTGTTAATTTTAGTTGTTTGTTTGACCTGCTTGAGCTGGCCGCAATGAGTCCTGCAGCAGGACTAATACACTCTCCTCCGGCTCAGCGGCTCCAGAGAAGTGCTCTGACCACCAACTGTCTGTCATATGTTCCCACCATGCACCAACTGTCTGCCATATGTTCCCACCATGCACCAACTGTCTGCCATATGTTCCCACCATGCACCAACTGTCTGTCATATGTTCCCACCATGCACCAACTGCCTGTCATATGTTCCCACCATGCACCAACTGTCTGTCATATGTTCCCACCATGCACCAACTGCCTGTCATATGTTCCCACCATGCACCAACTGTCTGTCATATGTTCCCACCATGCACCAACTGTCTGTCATATGTTCCCACCATGCACCAACTGTCTGTCATATGTTCCCACCATGCACCAACTGTCTGTCATATGTTCCCACCATGCACCAACTGTCTGTCATATGTTCCCACCATGCACCAACTGTCTGTCATATGTTCCCACCATGCACCAACTGTCTGTCATATGTTCCCACCATGCACCAACTGTCTGTCATATGTTCCCACCATGCACCAACTGTCTGTCATATGTTCCCACCATGCACCAACTGTCTGTCATATGTTCCCACCATGCACCAACTGTCTGTCATATGTTCTCACCATGCACCAACTGTCTGTCATATGTTCCCACCATGCACCAACTGTCTGTCATATATTCCTCACCCCATGCACCAACTGTCTGTCATATGTTCCCACCATGCACCAACTGTCTGTCATATGTTCCCACCATGCACCAACTGTCTGTCATATCTGACATAAGGTAAATAGATCAGGGTCGGAGAGAAGAAAACTCCATGTTTAGGACTGATGATTGATCACATGGTGGAAGAATAAATTCAATGAATTGATTATTGAATGTTATGATTAAAAGAGCTTTGTAGAACTAAAACATGCACAGTCTCTGGTCAACAAACTCAAACTGGAGAAAGAATCGTTTGAGACGGTGCAGTTCACGAACGATATTGTGCTTTTCACCCTCACAGCAGTCAAGCACCTCAACTGCCACACCTAGACCTCGTTTCGAATGTATCAAGAAATAATCGTATTTATATGTTTAGCAATCAAACAAAATGTACATTTTTAAAGCACACGTCTACAAGACTGAGTCACAAATGGCAGCTCCAATAAGCCTCCTATGGTGAACAAGAGGCTTGTAGAATCATGACTCTTGAGTTTTCAGTTCATCGGTAGGGGGTCCTGCCTGCTCTGGTATTACTGAATCAAATGAACGGAATTAGTCGAAAGATTCGTACTTTTAACTGAACGAGTCAAAAAAGATCTGAGTCAGTAAAAAATACTTCCCATCACTTGTCAGAAACAGTCTGGCCTACAAACTAATATGACCCCACCATTGGGGAAGGAAAGCTCTCTTTGTCCTGTCATGATGATCAGGAGCCAGATGCAGGACATCCGCTCGCTCTCTTACGAGCTGGGAATCCACAACACAAAGAATTCCATCTATTTTAATGAACACAACAAGGACATGTCACTTTCAGTGTGAGTACCAGTTTGGAATGAAAACTTCTTGAAAATATATGAGACCAACCAACCAACAAGAACTATCAAGGAAACATCGCGGGATGTTTTGGCTCCCCTGTTGTGTTTCTTCGACCCAGAGAAGATGGAGAAAAGTGTAGACGGAGTCTGACCCTCCTCTCCAACGGCTGTCATCACCCCAATGTTCCAGAAACATTGCAAAAACATTCCATTCGCGTTAGCCGAGCAGTATCGCTAAACGGCACCGGCTGGATCCTCCTCGGACATTCCTCCTTTAATTAGTGCTGGCGAAAAATCAAACAGCCTGTCATTGAAGGGGAGAAAAGCAGCTGGTTTGGATTTATTTATAGTCTGTACAGATAACATTTTTTAGGGTTAGCAGGCAGGAAATAAAGCCAACATCAAATAAAGAACATACTGTCGGCCCGAAAGCCGTGAGGGAATGGAGAGACTGTAGGGAGGAATGAATGAGAGAGGAAGAGAGAGGCAGAGGAAGAGAGGGAGATGGGTGCTGGGTTAGACAGACAGGGTGTAAATGTGGTGGGGACAGCAAACAAGTGGGGAGAGAGAGGCAAGAGAAGGGCTGACTGGGTCAGAGGGAGAGAGGGGAGGAGAGAGTCATTGAGCGAGGGGGTGAGAGATTCAGTCAGAGAGCTGTAAGAGTTATTAAAGTAGATGGTAACAAGAGAGAGTAGCAGCAGTGTAAAAGACGGGGGGCGGGGGCGTGGCAATCCAAATAGTCTGTGTAGCCATTTGATTACATGTTCAGGAGTCTTATGGCTTGGGGATAGAAGCTGTTTAGAAGCCTCTTGGACATATACTTGGCACTCCGGTACCGCTTGCCGTGCGGTAGCAGAGAGAACAGTCTATGAATAGGGTGGTTGGGGTCTTTGACCATTTTTAGGGCCTTCCTGATATAGAGGTCCTGGATGGCAGGAGGCTCGGCCCCAGTGATGTACAGGTGCCTAGTGCCTTACGGTCGGAGGCCAAGCAGTTGCCATGCCAGGCAGTGATGGTGCAGCTGTAGTGGAATGCAGTGGCTGTATGGTAACATGCTATACACTGTACATGACGTCAGACTTTCACAGGTTTTGGCTGACAGACGTCCGGTAGTTGCCCTATCCCTCCCTGCTAATTGGGAAAATGTAGAAAATGTTTTTCTGACTAAATGAGGTAAATGCTGTACATTTAAGTTGTTCTACACATAGCAGAATATACTCAGGTCTTCTTTCTATCCGCACTAAAATTACAATCTGTTTCCATTGAATTGTGAAAAGCCTAACACTGTAAGATCATATATTTTTTTAAATAACTTAGCTAGTCTTGTTGGCAATAGAATAAGCTTTCAAATGATACCCAGATTGTGATTTTATAATGGACCGTTTTTGGATTGCGTAAACAACAGTAATTGTGTGACGGCAGGGATGCAGGTTTGTGTTCTTAACTAAACAACTACAAGTGTGCTTGCTCTAGTTCCTCAACTGCACCGCTAGGAAAGAGCGCTCAAAAAAGCACCTTTATAGTTGAAGACTCTTCTTTGAGTCATAAAAGTGCATTGAAATATGCACACTTTGGAGAGGTGTGTGTGTGTGTGTGTGGCCACTTGGAGACACCAGTTAGTCCTCTGCCTCAAACCCTTGTCATTCTCTTATGTTGCACCTACAACACATTGTCCAGGAATATTCTCATCGTGTTACTGAAAGTATCCAGAGGATTTTCAGATGTCGTTAATGTGGCAGTGAATGTAAAATACAGATCAAATCAACAGTGTAATGTTTGGATTCATGTCTCGTGTAATGTTTGGATTCATGTCTCGTGTAATGTTTGGATTCATGTCTCGTGTAATGTTTGGATTCATGTCTCGTGTAATGTTTGGATTCATGTCTCGTGTAATGTTTGGATTCATGTCTCGTGTAATGTTTGGATTCATGTCTCGTGTAATGTTTGGATTCATGTCTCGTGTAATGTTTGGATTCATGTCTCGTGTAATGTTTGGATTCATGTCTCGTGTAATGTTTGGATTCATGTCTCGTGTAATGTTTGGATTCATGTCTCGTGTAATGTTTGGATTCATGTCTCGTGTAATGTTTGGATTCAGTCTTGTGTAATGTTTGGATTCATGTCTCGTGTAATGTTTGGATTCATGTCTCGTGTAATGTTTGGATTCAGTCTCGTGTAATGTTTGGATTCAGTCTCGTGTAATGTTTCGTTTCAGTCTCGTCAGTTGAACTGTTGTTCTCAAATTTGGTCTAATCATTTCCCCATAATTGCCAAACTTTTCCCTTTCAATTGTTACCATGTTTATGCATGTACTTTCCATATTTCTTCTGTAAGAAACATTTCAATGTATCCCTATCCATGTAGTTATAGGGCAATTCCCATCAGTGTAAAGGGTTAAGATCCTAACATACTGTAAGAAGGGGGTGCACAGGAAACGAGTTCTCCATCCTGCAGTTCAATCTGACCTCAAATCTGAACTCAAATGTTCCTTCAGCCGAATACCATGGAGCCTCTGTCCTCGACACGGAGCACTTCCCTGTCCGTCTTCGAGAGGGAGGGAGGTAGGAAAGGGAGAGAACATGGGGTAGAGGGAGATGGAAAGGGAAAGGAGAGAAAAAGAGGGTGGAAGAAAAGTGAAACAGGCAGAGAGACTGAAAGGGAGAAAGAGAGTGAGGGGTAAACGAGGCAGAGAGGGAATACCAGGAATCACCAAGCTGACTGAGCCAAGGAGGAAAGAGAGGCAGGAGAGAGAGGGAGGAGAGAGAGGCAGGAGAGAGGGAGGAGAGAGAGCCCGAGACAGAATGATTTGCCAGCTTTGCTCAAAACAGAAGGAATAGATCGTCTTTCCAGTGCACACACTGATGTGAGCAAATACATAAACTTGCTCACTAAAATACCATACCACACATACAGATACACTCTGTGAGTCATCACGCCGCCGTTCTCCACTTTACTCTCGGCCCGACCTTGCAGTTCTGAGTGAATCTAGGCGAAAACCAAGTCGCTGCTATTTTTAGCCCCACGATGGTGGGGATGGATAAACGAATGGACAGGAGCTGGGCACACGGAGGAGGGTAGAGAAGAGGGCAGGAACTGGGCAGCATTGGGCTGTACCTCAGCCAACTTCGCAAAGCTGCTAAAATAAAAAAAACTGACACAGAAACTGACACAGAAACAGTTTCTCTGGATTTATCCTTCTCACAAATTAACAGTTCCTCTGGATTTATCCTTCTCACAAATTAACAGTTCCTCTGCATTTATCCTTCTCACAAATTAACAGTTCCTCTGGAATTATCCTTCTCACAAATTAACAGTTCCTCTGGATTTATCCTTCTCACAAATTAACAGTTCCTCTGGATTTATCCTTCTCATTTGACCATTTGTTAGGTTTCTTTAGATTGTTCCTGTGTTATGCCCCGTGATGGAATGTAGCCTGGCTACAAGAGCTCTTGAAGTTTTCCTTTTCCCGGGGATTGGGAACGGGATCGTTGGAGCGCTCTCTCAGCGTTCCCTCTTCGGGGAATCTCGTTGCTCTGATACTGTCAAGCCACAGAAGCAGGTGTCTCTGAAGATAAAAAAAAAAAACTCTCTCTCACACAGAATTCGGGATGCGGCGTTTCCACAAGCTCATAATGCCGTTCCCTTTCCTGGCACACTTCTATGTGTACAGAGTAAGCCTACTCATTTCGTCTCGTTGACAAGTTGTTACGGTGAATAGGTATGGTGGTGACTGGTCTGGCAATAGTACCATAAGTAAAGTACTTCTGTCAAGGTGGAGGAATTTCAGTGAAGATTAGGTTCTTCAAATGAAAGACTTGTGGGTCGCCTATGCTTGAATGGATCTATCCTATGTCCAACATGTACACATCTCACATGTTGCTCAACCTGTCCACTAACCTTTTTCATATGTAAGATCACTTAACGTTTCTAAGCCAGAGTTCAGTTGCAATCATGTTTTTAGTTCGAAGCCAGACAACCGTTGGTTTCCTCCTGGAATTCGTTCATATTCTGAACGTAGGTTAGTCTCACTGACCACATTTACCTGCTCACAGTATTACGGATAGTAGCTCATATCCCGCTAAAGGTCTTATTGAGGATACGTTGTTTACATGCAGCGTTGATATCCGGCTCATGAGTATCCCTGTATCCATGAATAAACAGAATATTTAGAATGTAAGTATATGGGTTAAATGGAATAGTAAGTGAAATATGGACACTAACTGTAGGTCTATAACCTCTCACATGTAATATAATACTAACTGTAGGTCTATATATAACCTCTCACATGTAATATAATACTAACTGTTGGTCTATAACCTCTCACATGTAATATAATACTAACTGTTGGTCTATAACCTCTCACATGTAATATAATACTAACTGTAGGTCTATAACCTCTCACATATAATATAATACTAACTGTTGGTCTATATATAACCTCTCACATGTAATATAATACTAACTGTTGGTCTATAACCTCTCACATGTAATATAATACTAACTGTAGGTCTATATATAACCTCTCACATGTAATATAATATTAATTCCTGCAGAATTATGCATTTCTTGCAGTGAAATTATACAACAAATACAATATTGTCTCGGGAACAGGAGTGGAGAAATATGATTTCTTTCTTTCAGGATCTCTTGAGAAAATATGAATGTGATGTGTTATCTTTGACACTGTTCTGCAAACAGACAGTATTCCAACCACATAAAATATATGCCCAAGACAAACTAAAGTATTTTCAGAAACCTGTTTCATTGTTTCCTCAGCTTTTTCATTTCCCTAAAACCGGTCAAACTGATCACATTTGGACATTTTGTACAGGACCAATCTTTCCACTGTTTTGGCAGTTATTGCATTTTCTCCCTGGTCCCTAAATGCAACAGACAACGTTGCCACTGTTAACTAGATTACTAATGCATTCATTCTATCGATGTAAGACATTATTCTGGTGATCGCTACTTTATTTAGTCTTCTGGGGAAACAAGTTATGGTATGACAAAAGAGAAGCTGCATGTATCTAACTATAGTTGACAAACAAATGGCCTACCAGATGTTAGAAATTATAATATGGCCTACCAGATGTCAGAAATTATAATATTGCCTACCAAATGTCTGAAATTATAATATGGCCTACCAGATGTCAGAAATTATAATATGGCCTACCAGATGTCAGAAATTATAATATGGTCTACCAGATGTCAGAAATTATAATATGGCCTACCAGATGTCAGAAATTATAATATTGCCTACCAAATGTCTGAAATTATAATATGGCCTACCAGATGTCAGAAATTATAATATGGCCTACCAGATGTCAGAAATTATAATATTGCCTACCAAATGTCTGAAATTATAATATGGCCTACCAGATGTCAGAAATTATAATATGGCCTACCAGATGTTGGAAATTATAATATGGCCTACCACATTGCTTCCCCAGCGACAAGTGACACCTTGCATTCCCCATCGCCCAGCGACAAGTGACACCTTGCATTCCCCATCGCCCAGAGACAAGTTACACCTTGCATTCCCCATCGCCCAGAGACAAGTTACACCTTGCATTCTCCATCGCCCAGAGACAAGTTACACCTTGCATTTCCCAGCGACAAGTGACACCTTGCATTCCCCATCGCCCAGCGACATGTGACACCTTGCATTCCCCAGCGACAAGTTACACCTTGCATTCCCCAGCGACAAGTTACACCTTGCATTCCCCAGCGACAAGTTACACCTTGCATTCCCCAGCGCCAAGTTACACCTTGCATTCCCCATCGCCCAGCGACAAGTGACACCTTACATTCCCCATCGCCCAGAGACAAGTTACACCTTGCATTCCCCATCGCCCAGAGACAAGTTACACCTTGCATTCCCCATCGCCCAGCGACAAGTGACACCTTACATTCCCCATCGCCCAGCGACAAGTGACACCTTACATTCCCCATTCCCCAGCGACAAGTTACACCTTGCATTCTCCATCGCCCAGCGACAAGTTACACCTTGCATTCTCCATCGCCCAGCGACAAGTGACACCTTACATTCCCCATTCCCCAGCGACAAGTTACACCTTGCATTCCCCATCGCCCAGCAACAAGTGACACCTTGCATTCTCCATCGCCCAGCGACAAGTGACACCTTACATTCCCCATTCCCCAGCGACAAGTTACACCTTGCATTCCCCATCGCCCAGCAACAAGTGACACCTTGCATTCTCCATCGCCCAGCGACAAGTGACACCTTACATTCCCCATTCCCCAGCGACAAGTTACACCTTGCATTCTCCATCGCCCAGCGACAAGTGACACCTTGCATTCCCCATTCCCCAGCGACAAGTTACACCTTGCATTCCCCATTCCCCAGCGACAAGTTACACCTTGCATTCCCCAGCGATAAGTGGCACCTTGCATTCCCCATCGCCCAGCGACAAGTTACACCTTGCAATCTCGATCGCCCAGCGACATGTGACACCTTGCAGCGGAACACTTCGTCCAGCTTCCACTCCTCATACCTCCCAAGTGCCACGTCTGTGTACACAACGTCAATATTTTTATTTCCAGCGCCAACAGCCTTGCCCCCATCCCCACCTCTTTAGGTATCAACTCTGACAGCCTGGCCGACGGGCACAGGAACTGTCAGGAAGTCAACTCACGTCTTTGGCACCACCACGAGAGGTGACACTTTGGTGTTAACAGGGGTGTATTCATTACGCCGATTCTGTTGCAAAACGTTTCTTAAACATAAGTAAACAGAACAAAATGGGGAGGGACCTACCTGAATTTGTCCAATAGAAACTTTAGTTTTAGTTGCAAAATGTTCTCTGTTTGTACTAATGATTAAACCCCAGCTTAGCAAGAGAGTTTAAGCATCGCAACCAAAACGAAGATTTAACAGAAGTTAATGCATGGATAAAGTACAGATGTAGGATCTTAATTTGATCACCCTGTTGCAGGAGAACTTTCCTACAATGCAGGAAATGTCAAGCTTGTAGTGTATTTGTGGTTTAAAAAGGCTTCTGAAGTTTTTAATTTCCATTTTTCTGTTGCTGCAGGATTATTTTCCTGCTGTAGAAAACTGGCTCAAATGTAAGATCCTACATGTGTACCTTGTAGTACTCATCCATTCCATTTCAACAACACAGCTCAGCATCGTGTGGCTTATCTTCAAACACCTGATTTTAGATAATGAAGGTATCAAGTCAGCTCTTTGCTGAGCTAGGACACCCAGTAGCTTTCTACAACTACACTGTTTTGCATCATGGCTACAATGCAAATTCAGTAGACCTTTTGACCTTTTAAAAAGAGACCTCTGACAGTACGTCATGAGTGGAATTCAGACAAAAAAAGCACTTTGGGGTTGTGGTCTTTTGCTATGGGTCTATCTTGCTAGTCAGTGGAAGGTTTTTGGACTTGGTCATAAAGATCTGTGTGTGTACATGTGTGCAGGTACACACACACAGACATCTGAAGTACTTGTCAAGCGTCTTCCTGTCTCTCTCTTTCTATCTATATTGTCTCTCTTTCAGAGGCTCTGTCTCTTGCTCTCTCTCGGAACTAGATAGTTGGATAATTGAAAGCAGCACTCCAAATCCAATAGAGAAGAGGGCAGCCGGACATGTTTGACAGAAGTCAAAGGAAGTCTGTGTCCTGATGACAGTTGTTTGACGTATAGGCTAAGCTATCAAACAAGACCATACAGCACTTCATACTGCCCTCTACACAGGGTATGGGTGAGAATGAGGGAAAAGGTCTGGATACATTGTTTGAATAGATTGTCTGTTTGAATAGATTGTCTGTTTAAATAGATTGTCTGTGTATCATCTGGATACCAAATGTGCTTTATACTGTCTTCACCTGTGTCTGGCTACGGATGTCTGTCCGGCTACGGATGTCTGTCTGTCTGCGGATGTCTGTCTGGCTTCGGATGTCTGTCTGGCTACGGATGTCTGTCTGGCTACGGATGTCTGTCTGGCTACGGATGTCTGTCTGGCTACGGATGTCTGTCTGGCTTCGGATGTCTGTCTGGCTACGGATGTCTGTCTGGCTACGGATGTCTGTCTGGCTACGGATGTCTGTCTGGCTACGGATGTCTGTCTGGCTACGGATGTCTGTCTAGCTACGGATGTCTGTCTGTCTGCGGATGTCTGTCTGGCTACGGATGTCTGTCTAGCTACGGATGTCTGTCTGTCTGCGGATGTCTGTCTGGCTTCGGATGTCTGTCTGGCTACGGATGTCTGTCTGGCTACGGATGTCTGTCTGGCTACGGATGTCTGTCTGGCTACGGATGTCTGTCTGGCTGTGGATGTCTGTCCGGCTACGGATGTCTACTTACTGATCTATGACGGTGCCAGTGTATTCTCGGGGGAGGAAAGGGTGTGGTAATTTGCTATGTCTGTGAAGAGGTTGTGCAGTCTTCTATTCTTCAATATTCAAACCCAGTTTCTCCTTTTTGTATGTGTTATTCAGAAGCTGGGCAGTAGCATGCAGTCTGAGGAGGGCACAGAATGGCTCCTGGAGCTGCTGATGGAGGTGCAGCTGCAGCAGTACCTTTTGCGTATCCGTGACGACCTTAACGTGACGCTCATCTCCCACTTCGACTACGTCAAAAACGAGGACCTGGAGAAGATCGGCATGGGGCGGCCCGGTGAGTTGTTATAGTGGGGATGGTGTGGGGGGTGGGGGGGGCATTTTGCAAATCTTTTGACTTTAGGCTGTGCGAGGTACATTTTTCATTGGTCGCATTGGTGAGCTGCACATTCTACCTGGTCACCTCAATTAAAACGTCAGATTTTTTGGGGCCGGATAAAACCATGCATTTGTTACAGTAAAGTGCATTATCCTCATGATTCCTGTAGTAAAAGTGTCAGCCTGTTTTTTCTGGGGCCGGCTGCTGTAATGAGGCTCTCTCTCCCTCCTGTGCCACTCTTATTTCTCAACGATCGTTATTGAGCTCAAAGCACGCTGTTTTATAATCAAGATATCTGATATGGCTTTGAAATACAGAACGCCCAAAATTGCACAATGGCCATCGCGAGTGCACTTGGCCTCATTGCAAAACATTTTTTGGGGGGGAGGAGACATTACTTTTACTGTTAGATTAGTACATGGCTAGGTGTTATATTTGAGTGGTTAGAGCATTGGGCCAGTAACTGAAAGGTTGCTGGATTGAATCCCCGAGCTGACAAGGTAAATATCTGTCGTTCAGCCCCTGAACAAGGCAGTTAACCCACTGTTCCCTGGGCGCTGTGGATGTTGATTAAGGCAGCCCCCCCCCCGCACCTCTCTGATTCAGAGGGGTTAAATGCGGAAGACACATTTCAGTTGAAGTCATTCAGCTGTACAACTGACTACGTGTCTCCCCTTTCCCCCTTTGTTTAGAGTTAGCGATCTAGCTAATGTATTTAGAGTTTCCACTTCTGTAGGTGATGAATTGGGGCGGCAGGTAGCCTAGTGTTTAGAGTTAGCGATCTAGCTAATGTATTTAGAGTTTCCACTTCTTTAGGTGATGAATTGGGGCGGCAGGTAGCCTAGTGTTTAGAGCGTTGGGCCAGTAACCCAAAGGTTGCTGGATCAAATCCCTGAGCTGACAAGGTCAAACAATCTGTCGTTCTGCCCCTGAACAAGGCAGTTATTGTAAATAAGAATTTGTTCTTAACTGACTTGCCTAGTTAAATAAAGGTTAAACAATTAGCACCGATTTAATTAAGCATGTATATAATATAAATGCTCATAAAGATGAAGGAAAATGTGTCTCTAATGAACAAGAAATAATGATTCTGATGCCCAGTTTTGACAGTAAAATCTAACAAAAATTGTCAATTAGGTTGCATTATATCTAAATATTTGTAATCATGCATTGTTGATTGGACATGTTAGATTTAACATTAGATTTAACAACTTATTTATTGAATACCATCTCAGTAGGTAAATGTATTCTATTGTGTGACGCTGCAGATGTTTTTTGTTGTTGCACCAAATCATGGGCTGGTGCCAACTGAAAAAGTTGGTCTGAAGCCCTGTACAGAGTACCATAACTAGTCAATCTGAAGACAAAGCCCCCTGATAAAGCTTAATTACTATCCTATTTTTTCTTTTCACAGGAGGGAGAGTGAAGGAGGGAGAGTGAAGGAGGGAGAGGGAAAGATGGAGGGAGAGGGAAAGATGGAGGGAGAGAGAGAGAGAGAGCGAAACGGAGAGCTAGTGAGAGACAGAGATGGAGAGAGAGAGAGAGAGAGAGAGATGGAGGGAGGGAGACCGAGAGAGAGAGAGAGAGAGAGAGAGAGAGAGAGAGAGAGAGAGAGAAACGGAGAGCTAGAGAGAGAGAGAGAGAGAGAGAGAGAGAAAAACGGAGAGCTAGCGAGAGACAGAGATGGAGAGAGAACCGGACAGAGTGGGAGTAATAATGGAAAAGGGTAATGTCATCTCCAAGCAGATCCCGTATGGTCTGGTCAGCATGTAAAGCAGTGGTATTCGGTAAAATCGGTAAATGTTGACTTTTTAAGTCAAGAAATAACCTTCAATTCATTGCATTTTCATCTCTTATCAAAATGAAAATAAACCAATAAATACATTTACTCAATAACATTTAATTTTTCAAATGATCTTTCTCAAAAACATTTGTATAAAATGTTTGGAGGTGACCCCTCTGCAGTTCTGCCGCGACCCCTTCTTTGAATACCACTGCCCTAAAGCCTGCCGCATGCGTCCTAGTTGAAACAGTTTTTACCATGTTTTTAACTGTTTTTGTTCATTTGGGTGTTCAGCAGGTTTTTTTGGGGGGGGGGGGGGGGGGCTCGTGAATTTCTCGTGAAACTACTAGCAGCTAACTTTATTTTGGAACATTTTACTCACCATGACTGAGAGATGTGGTTGTCCCACCTCACCATGACTGAGAGATGTGGTTGTCCCACCTCACCATGACTGAGAGATGTGGTTGTCCCACCTCACCATGACTGAGAGATGTGGTTGTCCCACCTCACTGACTGAGAGATGTGGTTGTCCCACCTAGCTATGACTGAGAGATGTGGTTGTCCCACCTAGCTATGACTGAGAGATGTGGTTGTCCCACCTCACTATGACTGAGAGATGTGGTTGTCCCACCTCACTATGACTGAGAGATGTGGTTGTCCCACCTAGCTATGACTGAGAGATGTGGTTGTCCCACCTCACTATGACTGAGAGATGTGGTTGTCCCACCTCACTATGACTGAGAGATGTGGTTGTCCCACCTCACCATGACTGAGAGATGTGGTTGTCTCACCTCACTATGACTGAGAGATGTGGTTGTCCCACCTCACTATGACTGAGAGATGTGGTTGTCTCACCTCACTATGACTGAGAGATGTGGTTGTCTCACCTCACTATGACTGAGAGATGTGGTTGTCCCACCTCACTGACTGAGAGATGTGGTTGTCCCACCTAGCTATGACTGAGAGATGTGGTTGTCCCACCTCACTATGACTGAGAGATGTGGTTGTCCCACCTCACTATGACTGAGAGATGTGGTTGTCCCACCTCACCATGACTGAGAGATGTGGTTGTCTCACCTCACTATGACTGAGAGATGTGGTTGTCCCACCTCACTATGACTGAGAGATGTGGTTGTCCCACCTAGCTATGACTGAGAGATGTGGTTGTCCCACCTCACTATGACTGAGAGATGTGGTTGTCCCACCTAGCTATGACTGAGAGATGTGGTTGTCCCACCTCACTATGACTGAGAGATGTGGTTGTCTCACCTCACTATGACTGAGAGATGTGGTTGTCCCACCTCACTATGACTGAGAGATGTGGTTGTCTCACCTCACTATGACTGAGAGATGTGGTTGTCCCACCTAGCTATCTTAAAAGAGAAACTTTGGGATTTTTTCTACTTCCCCAGAGTCAGATAAACTCGTGGAAACCATTTTTATGTCTCTGTGCGCCGTCTGAAGGAAGTTGCTAACTAGCGTTAGCGCAATAGCTAACTAGCATCTCTCAGTCATAGTGAGGTGGGACAACCACATCTCTCAGTCATAGTGAGGTGGGACAACCACATCTCTCAGTCATGGTGAGGTGGGACAACCACATCTCTCAGTCATGGTGAGGTGGGACAACCACATCTCTCAGTCATAGTGAGGTGGGACAACCACATCTCTCAGTCATAGCTAGGTGGGACAACCACATCTCTCAGTCATAGTGAGGTGGGACAACCACATCTCTCAGTCATAGTGAGGTGGGACAACCACATCTCTCAGTCATAGTGAGGTGGGACAACCACATGGTGAGTAAAATGTTCCAAAATAAAGTTAGCTGCTAGTAGTTTCATGAGAAATAAAGAAAAAAGGAGTGTGCTCGAGGAAGAGGAGAAACGCTACTGGACACCAAGACATACACATTTTATCCACAAGTTCATCTGACTCTGGGGAAGTAGATAAATGGCATCATTGCTAAAATCCCAAAGTATCCCTTTAAGAAGAATACACTAACTGTAAGTCACTCTGGATACGTGTAAATGAATTAAGCTAAATTAATCAAATGTGTAAATGTAAATGCTTTTCTGATGTTTCAAGTCCACCATCTCTCCTCCCAGAGGGCTACCCTACTGGTGGGCAGCTGTCCCCTACTGGTGGGCAGCTGTCCCCTACTGGTGGGCAGCTGTCCCCTACTGGTGGGCAGTGGTGCTCTACTGGTGGGCAGTGGTGCTCTACTGGTGGGCAGCTGTCCCCTACTGGTGGGCAGCTGTCCCCTACTGGTGGGCAGCTGTCCCCTACTGGTGGGCAGCTGTCCTCTACTGGTGGGCAGCTGTCCCCTACTGGTGGGCAGCTGTCCCCTACTGGTGGGCAGCTGTCCCCTACTGGTGGGCAGCTGTCCCCTACTGGTGGGCAGTGGTGCTCTACTGGTGGGCAGTGGTGCTCTACTGGTGGGCAGCTGTCCCCTACTGGTGGGCAGCTGTCCCCTACTGGTGGGCAGCTGTCCCCTACTGGTGGGCAGCTGTCCTCTACTGGTGGGCAGCTGTCCCCTACTGGTGGGCAGTGGTGCTCTACTGGTTGGCAGCTGTCCCCTACTGGTGGGCAGCTGTCCCCTACTGGTGGGCAGCGGTGCCCAACTCTCCTCCCAGAGGGCTACCCTTGGTTAGCTGAATGGGATGAGTTGCCAGGACCTTGTTAGCTGAATCAGAGGAGTTGACAGGACCTTGGTAGTTGAATCGGAGGAGTTGCCAGGACCTTGGTAGTTGAATCGGAGGAGTTGCCAGGACCTTGGTAGTTGAATCAGATGACTTATCAAATGCCTTAGGGTTTCTCATTCTTGGCCTGCATAGTCAGTGACATTCCCTCCCTCTCGTGTGCTCTCTTTGTGTCTGTCTCTCTCTCTTCTCTCTGTCTCTCGCTGGTGTCGCTGCAGGGCAGAGACGGCTGTGGGAGGCGGTCAAGAGGAGGAAAGCCATGTCCAAGCGCAAATCCTGGATGAGCAAGGTACAGTACACAAACTCGCACATATCCGTACCATGCATACTGATGTATTGGAACCGTTGCATGATTCACTATCTCTTCTAAAATAACTTTAACAACTCTGAAATAAAACATTTGGTGTTAACCCGTGTATTTGTTTGAATTACAACTGCACAGGACCCCCACCCCCCAAAAAATGTGGCAGATATTTAGATTTTTTACTTAAAAATGGAATGGACAAAATGATTCCAAAATTCCCCAGACAGTTAGGAGTACAGTTCATGGTTGTATGATGGTCTACCGTCGTCACTGTTTAATGAACCTCCCATACCTTTATTACCAACTCAGACTCAATACAGAGACCTACACAGACTCATTGATACACACCACAGACTGAAGAACAGACCCATTGATATACACCACAGACTGAAGATCAGACCCATTGATACACACTACACCACAAACTGAAGAACTGACTCATTGATACACACCACACCACAAACTGAAGATCAGACTCATTGATACACACCACACCACAAACTGAAGAACAGACTCATTGATACACACCACAGACTGAAGATCAGACTCATTGATACACACCACACAACAGACTGAAGAACAGACTCATTGATACACACCACACCACAAACTGAAGAACAGACTCATTGATACACACCACACCACAAACTGAAGAACAGACTCATTGATACACACCACACCACAAACTGAAGAACATACTCATTGATACACACCACAGACTGAAGATCAGACTCATTGATACACACCACAGACTGAAGATCAGACTCATTGATACAAACCACACCACAGACTGAAGATCAGACTCATTGATACACACCACACAACAGACTGAAGAACAGACTCATTGATACACACCACACCACAGACTGAAGAACAGACTCATTGATACACACCACAGACTGAAGAACAGACTCATTGAAACACACCACACCACAGACTGAAGAACAGTCTCATTGATACACACCACAGACTGAAGAACAGACTCATTGATACACACCACAGACTGAAGAACAGACTCATTGATACACACCACACCACAGACTGAAGAACAGACTCATTGATACACACCACAGACTGAAGAACAGACTCATTGAAACACACCACACCACAGACTGAAGAACAGACTCATTGATACACACCACAGACTGAAGAACAGACTCATTGATACACACCACACCACAGACTGAAGAACAGACTCATTGATACACACCACACCACAGACTGAATAACAGACTCATTGATACACACCACACCACAGACTGAAGAACAGACTCATTGATACACACCACAGACTGAAGAACAGACCCATTGATACACACCACAGACTGAAGAACAGGCCCATTGATACACACCACAGACTGAAGCCATTGATACACACCACAGACTGAAGAACAGACCCATTGATACACACAACAGACTGAAGAACAGGCCCATTGATACACACCACACCACAGACTGAAGAACAGACTCATTGATACACACCACACCACAGACTGAAGAACAGACTCATTGATACACACCACACCACAGACTGAAGAACAGACTCATTGATACACACCACAGACTGAAGAACAGGCCCATTGATACACACAACAGACTGAAGCCATTGATACACACCAAAGACTGAAGCCATTGATACACACAACAGACTGAAGAACAGGGACATTGATACACACCACACTGCAGAGACATATAACCTGCCTTCACACAGACAACCAACGGTACTGCTATTTTGAATGTACAACTAAGGTCAAAGTCATACAATAGGTTGGTCAAAGTCATAGGTTTATTAGGTCCACCTATCTAGTACTAGGTCGGAACCCCCTTTGCCTCCAGAACAGCCTGAATTATTCAGGGCATGGATTCTATAAGGTGTGGCATTCAAACGTTGCTCAGTTGGTATCAAGGGACCTAACATTTGCCAGGAAAACATTCCCCACACCATTACACCACCGCCAACATCCTGTACTGTTGACACCAGGCAGGATGGAGCCATGGACTCATGCTGCTTACACCAAATCCTGACTGCCTTCAGCATGAGGCAACAGGAACCGGGATTTTTCAGACCAGCCAATGTTTTTCCACTCCTCAATTATCCAGTGTCGGTGATAGCATACCCGCTTGAGCATCTTCTTCTTGTTTTTAGCTGATTAGAGTGGAACCCGGTGTGGTTGTCTGCTGCAATATCCAATCCGTGACAAGGACCGATGAGTTGTGCATTCCGAGATGCCGTTCTGGACACCACTGTTGTCCTGCGCCATTATTTGCCTGTTTGTGGCCCGCCTGTTAGCTGCACGATTATTGCTGTTCTCCTTCCACCTCTCATCAACGAGCTGTTTTCACCCACAGGACTGCCGCTGACTGGATGTTTTTTGTTTGTTGCACCATTCTCTGTAAACCCTAGACACTGTTGTACGTGAAAATCCCAGGAGGATGTCCGTTTCTGAGCTATTGGGACAGGCGCCCCTGGTCCCTGACGATCCTACCACACTCAGTCACTTAGGTCACTCTTTCCGCCCATTGTAACGTTCAGTTGAAACAGTAACTGAATGCCTTGATGCCTGTCTGCCTGATTTATATAGCAATCCACGGCCACGTGACTCACTGTCTGTAGGAGCAAACCATTTGCGTGAATGGGGGGATGGACCTAATAAACTGGCCGCTGAGTGTATACAGTGGGGAGAACAAGTATTTGATACACTGCCGATTTTGCAGGTTTTCCTACTTACAAAGCATGTAGAGGTCTGTAATTTTTATCATAGGTACACTTCAACTGTGAGAGACGGAATCTAAAACAAAAAAACAGAAAATCACATTGTATGATTTTTAAGTAATTCATTGGTCTTGTATATATCTTAATGGTGAACATTATATTTTCACAGCTAAGTGCTGTTTGTCTATTTCATACAGGTCAGATACCTCCTGCACTACAGCACCCAAAGACTAATTTACATAATGTAGTAAGAGTTTGGTCTTTTCATTCATCTTCTATTAACGACGTCTCTCTTCTCTCGTCTTTCTCCAGGTGTTCAGCGGGAAGCGGCCGGACGCTGGGGACTTCCAGCAGGCGGCCCCCACCTCCTCCTTCCGCAAGCTGTCCCCTACGCCGCCCCCCCAGCAGCAGACACTCAGCTGTCTGATCAGTGAGAAGGATCTGGTCCTCTTCCAGAAGCTGGGCGAAGGCTCCTTCGGCGTGGTCAAAAGGGGCGAGTGGTTCATGCCCGCAGGGAAAGTGGTGAGAGGGGGTGGGTTCTGTCTGTGTATGGGGGGGGGGTGGGATGGGTTCTGTCTGTGTATGGGGGTGGGGAGGGGGCGTGTGGGTGTGGCGGGATGGGTTCTGTCTGTGTATGGGGGGGGGGGGGGGGGTTCTGTCTGTGTATGGGGGGGGGATGGGTTCTGTCTGTGTATGGGGGGGATGGGTTCTGTCTGTGTATGGGGGTGGGGAGGGGGCGTGTGGGTGTGGCGGGATGGGTTCTGTCTGTGTATGGGGGGGTGTGGGTGTGGCGGGATGGGTTCTGTCTGTGTATGGGGGTGCGGGTGTGGCGGGATGGGTTCTGTCTGTGTATGGGGGTGCGGGTGTGGCGGGATGGGTTCTGTCTGTGTATGGGGGGGGTTTGGTCTAAATCTTACCCCCTATAGGTTCCCGTTTAGAAAACAGGGTCCCATCTAGACAACACACTAATTCAGATGATCAATAATCGTCAACAGGGAAGAGAGAATACCCGTGTTTTTGGACCGTGAGTGAAACAGAGCCACTGTAGAGGCCTAATTGGTAAAAGGGCTTTTATGTACTGTGCGCCATCGTCTTGGAACACCTTACAAAATACTTTTAAACTGGAAGAACTTGTCCCGATTGCTGTTTTTAAATCACTGATGAAGGATTTTGAGGCTGATTGACCTGTCAATGTTTTTAATTAGCTGTTTTATACTCTTGTGAATTCAATGGTTTTTACTGGATTACTTGTAGTTCTTCATGTTGTCTGTCTGTAATTGTTTTGTAATGACTTGGTGCTCCCTATCTTGGCCAGGGTGCTCTTGAAAAAGAGATTTTAATCTCAATGAGCCCTTCCTGGTTAAAGGAAGGTTAAATAAAATCAATCAATCAATCAATGAGAGGTGTTACTCCGGCCGCACAGGCAGCACTTATTTTTACGCTTCAGTTCACACATGCTTATGGAACGTTTGTGGTATAGTTTCACAGTAAGGTGTCAGAATAGAAAGAGGAACAGAGGGAGGAGGCTTGCGGTATAGTTTCACAGTAAGGTGTCAGAATAGAACGAGGAACAGATGGAGGAGGAGGAGGGAGTTCCTCGTGATCACCTGGGGAACAGTATCAGTTCAAAGTTCAAACCCTTGACCCTTGACCCTGACCCTACAAGGTCTGGAGTTGCCCATCCTGCCCCTATAGACTTGACCTCGAGGAAGTGATGGAGAAAGAGAGAATCTTGTCCAAACACTCTCCAGAAGTGACCGAGTGACCACACACACACACACACACACACAAAGACACAGTACACACATATAGTGACCCCAACATGGCCAGATGGGACCAGTAAAGCCAGGTGCAGAGTCCCAACAGAACAAAGGAATAGTTTACAGAACATGTGACACAAGGTTTACAGAGTCCATAAAACAGGGCTGTTCAAATATTACCCTATGACACGGATGGGTAACTCAGTCCTCGGACCCCAGCCTCCGCCTCAGCCCCCAGCCCCAGCTAACACACCTCACTCCAATAATCAACTAATCATGATCTTCAGTTTAGAATGCAATTAGTTTAATCACCTGTGTTCGCTAGGGAAAGGGGGAAAGTGTGACACCACTCTGGACTGGAGTTGCCCATCCTGACCCTACGAGGTCTGGGGTTGCCCATCCTGGCCCTACGAGGTCTGGAGTTGCCCATCCTGGCCCTACGAGGTCTGGAGTTGCCCATCCTGGCCCTACGAGGTCTGGAGTTGCCCATCCTGGCCCTACGAGGTCTGGGGTTGCCCACCCTGGCCCTATGAGGTCTGGAGTTGCCCATCCTGGCCCTACGAGGTCTGGGGTTGCCCACCCTGGCCCTACGAGGTCTGGAGTTGCCCATCCTGGCCCTACGAGGTCTGTAGTTGCCCATCCTGGCCCTACGAGGTCTGGAGTTGCCCATCCTGGCCCTACGAGGTCTGGAGTTGCCCATCCTGGCCCTACGAGGTCTGGGGTTGCCCACCCTGGCCCTACGAGGTCTGGAGTTGCCCATCCTGGCCCTACGAGGTCTGGAGTTGCCCATCCTGGCCCTACGAGGTCTGGAGCCTGCTGGTTTTCTGATCCTATCTGGTGTCGTCTCAGGTCTAAATCAGTCCCTGAATAGAGGGGAATAATGAAAAAAAAACACTGTGGAACTGTCTTCAATGTCCAGAGTTGAGTTTGAGGGCCACAGAATATCTAGTCCAGTGGCTGAGCATAAAACATCTAGTTCAGTTGTTCAGGAAGCTCAATCATCAAATCAAAATCAAATCTATTTATATAGCCCTTCTTCCATCAGCTGATATCTCAAAGTGCTGTACAGAAACCCAGCCCAAATCCCCAAACAGCAAGCAATTCAGGTGTAGAAGCACGGTGGCTAGGGAAAGCTCCCTAGAAAGGCCAAAACCAAGAAAGAAACCTAGAGAGGAACCAGGCTATGAGGGGTGGCCAGTCCTCTTCTGGCTGTACCGGGTGGAGATTATAACAGAACATGGCCAAGATGTTCAAATGTTCATAAATGACCAGCATGGTCAAAAATAATAATCACAGTAGTTGTCGAGGGTGCAAACACCTCAGGAGTAAATGTCAGTTGGCTTTTCATAGCCGATCATTAAGAGTATCTCTACCGTTCCTGCTGTCTCTAGAGATCTGAAAACAGCAGGTCTGGGACAGGTACCAAGTCCGGTGAACAGGTCAGGGTTCCATAGCCGCAGGCAGAACAGTTGAAACTGGAGCAGCAGCACAGCCAGGTGGACTGGAGACAGCAAGGAGTCATCATGCCAGGTAGTCCTGAGGCATGGTCCTAGGGCTTAGGTCCTCTGAGAGAGAGAAAGCGAGAATTAGAGAGATATACTCCAGATATAAGACTGACCCTAGCACCCCGACACATAAACTACTGCAGCATAAATACTGGAGGCTGAGACAGGAGGGGTCAGGAGACACTGTGGCCCCATTCGATGCTACCCCCGGACAGAGCCAAACAGGCAGGATATAACCCCACCCACTTTGCCAAAGCACAGCCCCCACACCACTAGAGGGATATCTTCAACCACCAACTTACCATCCTGAGACAAGGCAGAGTATAGCCCACAAAGATCTCCACCACGGCACAACCCAAGGGGTGCGCCAACCCAGACAGGAAGATCACGTCAGTGACTCAACCCACTCAAGTGACGCACCCCTCCTAGGGACGGCATGGAAGAGCACGAATAAGCCAGAGAATCCCAGTGGAGAGAGGGGAACCAGCCAGGCAGAGACAGCAAGGGCGGTTCGTTGTTCCAGAGCCTTTTCGTTCACCTTCACACTCCTGGGCCAGACTACACTCAATCATATGACCCACTGAAGAGATGAGTCTTTAGTAAAGACTTAAAGGTTGAGACTGAGTCTGCGTCTCTCACATGGGTAGGCAGACCATTCCATAAGAATTGAGCTCTATAGGAGAAAGCCCTGCCTCCAGCTGTTTGCTGGGCAATTAGGAGGCCTGCATCTTGTGACCGTAGCGTACGTGTAGGTATGTACGGCAGGACCAAATCGGAAAGATAGGTAGGAGCAAGCCCATGTAATGCTTTCTAGGTTAGCAGTAAAACCTTGAAATCAGCCCTTGCCTTAACAGGAAGACAGTGTAGGGAGGCTAGCACTGGAGTAATATGATCACATTTTTTGGTTCTAGTCAGGATTCTAGCAGCCGTATTTAGCACTAACTGAAGTTTATTTATTGCTTTATCCGGGTGTATTCACTAGGAACCAAACAGCACCAATCTGGGGTGTACTCCCTAGGAACCAAACAGAACCAATCTGGGGTGTACTCCCTAGGAACCAAACAGAACCAATCTGGGGTGTACTTCCTAGGAACCAAACAGAACCAGTCTGGGGTGTACTCCCTAGGAACCAAACAGAACCAATCTGGGGTGTACTCCCTAGGAACCAAACAGAACCAATCTGGGGTGTACTTCCTAGGAACCAAACAGAACCAATCTGGGGTGTACTCATAAGGAACCAAACAGAACCAATCTTGTGTGTACTCATAAGGAACCAAACAGAACCAATCTTGGGTGTATTCACTTGGAACCAAATAGAACCAATCTTGGGTGTACTCACAAGGAACCAAACAGAACCAATCTGGGGTGTGTACACTAGGAACCAAACGGAAGCTAACAGAACCAAACGGAAGCTAACAGAACCAAACGGAAGCTAACAGAAGCTACCGGTTGGATGAATACACCCCTGGTGTTCTATTGTCTCCTATTGTCTCCTTTTAGATTGTTCGAAGGCCACCACACTGTTAGTAAGCACAACTGTAGTCACTCAAAGTAAACATTTGCTAGCTAATCATCAATCATTTTCACTATGGATTTAGCATTACGCTAACACCCCCTCCTCCCCTTCTCTTCTCCAGTTGGAGGTAGCAGTAAAGTGTTTAAAGACAGACGTTCTGAGTCAGCCTGACGCTCTGGACGACTTCATCTGCGAGGTGAACGCCATGCACTCCCTGGATCACCAGAACCTCATCAGGCTGTACGGGGTGGTGCTCACACGCCCCATGAAGATGGTACGGAAACACACATCATGGCACAGGAGGCTGCTGAGGGGAGGACGGCTCATAATAATGGCTGGAACGGCGTGAATGGAATGACATGGAAACCATGTGTTTGATGTATTTGATACCATTCTACCTATTCAGCTCCAGCCATTACAACGAGCCCATCCTCCCCAATTAAGGTGCCACCAACCTCCTGTGGTACATACATGCACACACACACGCACACCGGACACACATAAACACACACACACACTGGACACACATACCAGACTATCATAAACACACACATAAACACACACACCAGACACACATAAACACAGAGAACTAAGTAAACACACTGCTCAGACTGCTTCCTGTCCCCATTTAAATCATGTCAGCGTCAGAATTGTCAAGGCCTGCAGGAGGAGAGGAGTGATTGATTGAGACAGAGGACTAAAATGAAGGCTGACCTTTCCTCCTTGTTCTATTAATCTGTGTCATATCTCGCCCCAGGTGACTGAACTAGCCCCGCTGGGCTCCCTGCTGGACCATCTGCGCTGCGTTCCGACGCAGGGCCTCGTCCTCATCCACACGCTGTGCCAGTACGCCGTGCAGGTGGCGTGCGGCATGGCCTACCTGGAGCAGCGCCGCTTCATCCACCGCGACCTGGCCGCCCGCAACATCCTGCTGGCGTCGGCCGAGACGGTGAAGATCGGCGACTTCGGCCTGATGCGGGCACTACCCAACAACCACGAGCACTACGTGATGCAGGAGCACCGCAAGGTGCCGTTCGCCTGGTGAGAGGGGGGACAGGGGGGTGTTGTGTTTCCGTGTGTCGTCGTGGTCAGGGGCCACATTCAGTAAGCAGACATCTGACGTTGCAGATAGAAATGTCATGAATAGATCATACATGATCTTGTAATTGTACATCTGATCTGTTTATTCTACGTGTCTAAAGGCATGTTTGTTGAACATGACATATTTGTATCTGAATATTCCACAACATTGTGCCCCTGACGTGGCCGTAGTGTGTCTTTTTCCTCTGTTCTCATCACCTTTTTGATCCAGTCTAACGTATGTGTGTGTGTCCGTACATTTGCTGTGTGTGTGTGTGTGTGTCCGTACATTTGCTGTGAGTGTGTGTGTGTGTGTGTGTGTGTGTGTGTGTGTGTGTGTGTGTGTGTCTGTCCGTACATTTCCTGTGAATGTGTGTGTGTGTGTGTTTGTCCGTACATTTGCTGTATGTGAATTAGCTGTGTGTGTTCTCCCTCCAGGTGTGCCCCTGAGAGCCTGAAGACACGGACGTTCTCCCACGCTACAGACACCTGGATGTTCGGGGTGACACTGTGGGAGATGTGTACCCACGGACAGGAACCCTGGCTGGGTCTCAACGGCAGTCAGGTGCACACACACACACACACAGCAGACGTGTGAAAAAAGTATTTGTCCCTTTTGTACATCACGATTTCATTCAGGGTTTAATTTCAGTATTTCAATCTGTGTTTCAGATCTTACACAAGATAGACAAGGAGGGGGAGCGTCTGCCCAAGCCAGAGGACTGTCCCCAGGACCTCTACAACGTCATGCTGCAGTGCTGGGCCCAGAAACCTGATGACAGGCCCACATTCCTCGCCCTCAGGGAGTTCCTGCTCGAGGTACACACACACAAGAATAGTAAACAAACAAAAAGTTGACGAACTGGGGGCATTTTATGGGGGGGTTGGATGTGTCTGTAGAGTGGTGGGGGGAGGGGGTTGGATGTGTCTGTAGAGTGGTGGGGGGAGGAGGGCGGATGTGTGTGTAGAGTGGTGGGGGGAGGGGGCATGTGTGTGTAGAGTGGTGGGGGGAGCGGGTTTGTGTGTGTAGAGTGGTGGGGGGAGGAGGGGATGTGTGTGTAGAGTGGTGGGGGGAGGGCGGGGGTGTGTGTGTTGGGGGGAGGGGGGATGTATGTGTAGAGTGGTGGGGGGAGGGGGGATGTGTGTGTGTTGGGGGGAGGGGGGATGTGTGTGTAGAGGGGAGGGGAGGGTGTTGGGGGGAGGGGGGATGTGTGTGTAGAGTGGTGGGGGGGAGGGGGGATGTGTGTGTAGAGTGGTGGGGGGAGGGGGGTGTGTGTAGAGTGGTGGGGGGAGGGGGGATGTGTGTGTAGAGTGGTGGGGGAGGGGGGATGTGTGTGTAGAGAGGTGGGGGGAGGGGGGATGTGTGTGTAGAGTGGTGGGGGGAGGGGGGATGTGTGTGTAGAGTGGTGGGGGGAGGGGGGGATGTGTGTGTAGAGTGGTGGGGGGAGGGGGGGTGTGTGTAGAGTGGTGGGGGGAGGGGGGGAGGGGGGATGTGTGTGTAGAGTGGTGGGGGGAGGGGGGATGTGTGTGTAGAGGGGAGGGGGGGTGTTGGGGGGAGGGGGGATGTGTGGGTAGAGTGGTGGGGGGAGGGGGGGGGTGTTGGGGGGAGGGGGGATGTGTGTGTAGAGTGGTGGGGGAGGGGGGATGTGTGTGTAGAGTGGTGGGGTGAGGGGGGATGTGTGTGTAGAGTGGTGGGGGGAGGGGGGATGTGTGTGTAGAGTGGTGGGGGGAGGGGGGGCGTTGGGGGGAGGGGGGATGTGTGGGTAGAGTGGTGGGGGGAGGGGGGGGGGGTGTTGGGGGGAGGGGGGGATGTGTGTGTAGAGTGGTGGGGGGAGGGGGGATGTGTGTGTAGAGTGGTGGGGGGAGGGGGGATGTGTGTGTAGAGTGGTGGGGGGAGGGGGATGTGTGTGTGGGGGGAGGGGGGATGTGTGTGTAGAGTGTTGGGGGGAGAGAGGATGTGTGTGTAGAGTGGTGGGGGAGGGGGGGGTGTAGAGGGGAGGGGGGGGTTTAGAGTGGTGGGGGGAGGGGGGATGTGTGTGTAGAGTGGTGGGGGGAGGGGGGGGGTTGTAGCGGGGAGGGGGAGGGGGGGGTGTAGAGTGGTGGGGGGAGGGGGATGTGTGTGTAGAGTGGTGGGGGGAGGGGGAGGGGGTGTGTAGAGTGGTGGGGGGAGGGGGGTGTGTGTAGAGTGGTGTGGGGGAGGGGGGGGTGGAGTGGTGGGGGGAGGGGGATGTGTGTGTTAGAGTGGTGGGGGGAGGGGGGGGAGGGTGTAGAGTGGTGGGGGGAGGGGGGAGGGGGGGATGTGTGTGTAGGGTGGTGGGGGGAGGGGGGATGTGTGTGTAGAGTGGTGGGGGGAGGGGGGATGTGTGTGTAGAGTGGTGGGGGGGGGGGGTGTGTGTGTAGAGTGGTGGGGGGAGGGGGATGTGTGTGTAGAGTGGTGGGGGGAGGGGGGATGTGTGTGTAGAGTGGTGGGGGGAGGGGGGATGTGTGTGTAGAGTGGTGGGGGAGGGGGATGTGTGTGTAGAGTGGTGGGGGGAGGGGGGATGTGTGTGTAGAGTGGTGGGGGGAGGGGGGGATGTGTGTGGTAGAGTGGTGGGGGGAGGGGGGGGGGGGTGTAGAGTGGTGGGGGGGAGGGGGATGTGTGTGTAGAGTGGTGGGGGGAGGGGGGATGTGTGTGTAGAGTGGTGGGGGGAGGGGGGATGTGTGTGTAGAGTGGTGGGGGGAGGGGGGATGTGTGTGTAGAGTGGTGGGGGGAGAGGGGGTGTGTGTTTACATTAGTATTTGCATTAGGTATGTGTTTGTATTTAAATGTCTGAGTATATTTTCCATGTGTACCTTCAAGGTTGTATACAACACCTTCATGAGCGACAATTGTATATTCTGACGTCAAGTTTAGTGGATCAATTTGCTTACAACCTGAGATGTCCGTTCTAAATACTTACCTTGTATACACAATTTGTGTAAAATGTCATATCATTTGAAATATTTACTTGCATTATTGAATGACAAGATGAAGTCTTGACTGTGGGAGCTCTTAATATGTTACCTGGACCTCTAGCTCCACCTAGTGACTCTACTACGGTACTGTATGGGCCAGGTGCACACTGTATGGGTCATGGGGCACATTATGGCCTCACCAACTGAGTAATCCTAACTTAATGTGTACTTAACTGAGATTTGTGGAGGAAGAACTCACACTCTGATTTCATATTTAGGTTTTGGGCCCAAATGACTATGTTGGGGTGCCTGGTTGGGGTGCAGTGTGTGTTTTAAGGTAATCACACTTGGTTTTTATGTGTGTGTGTGTCTCCGTTCCAGACCATGCCAACAGACATGTGTGCGCTGCAGGACTTTGATGAGGCTGACAAGCTTCAGATTCAGGTTGACGACGTCATCACCATCATCGAGGGCAGGTGTGTGTGATCAACTAATGAACTGTAAATCAATATTCTGTCGTCATTGGGTTTTCTATGTTTTTGTGTCTGTCAGAGTTTATCTGTGTGCATGGGTATATGTGTGTGAGTGTGTGTGTGTGTGTGTATGCTATGCATTTGCATCGGCACCTACCTGTGTATGTGTGTGTACCTGTCTGTGTGTGTTATGCCTTTATATACCTGTATGGGTTGTCTTTATATACAGTTGAAGTTGGAAGTTTACATACATCTTAGCCAACTACATTTCAACTCATTTTTTCTAAAATCCTGACATTTAATCCTAGTAAAAAGTCCCTGTCTTTAGGTCAGTTAGGATCACCACTTTATTTTAAGAATGTGAAATGTCAGAATAATAGTAGAGAATTATTTATTTCAGCTTTTCTTTCTTTCATCACATTCCCAGTGGGTCAGAAGTTTATGTACACTCAATTCATATTTGGTAGCATTGCCTTTAAATTGTTTAACTTGGGTCAAATGTTTTGGGTAGCCTTCCACAAGCTTCCCACAATAAGTTGGGTGAATCTTGGCCCATTCCTCCTGACAGAGCTAGGGTAACAGTCAGGTTTGTAGGACTCCTTGCTCGGACATGCTTTGTCAGTTCTGCCCACACATTTTCTATAGGATGAGGTCAGGGCTTTGTGATGGCCACTCCAATACCTTTACTTTGTTGTCCTTAAGCCATTTTGCCACAACTTTGAAGTACGCTTGGGGTCATTGTCCATTTGGAAGACCCATTTGCGACCAAGCTTTAACTTCCTGACTGATGTCTTGAGACGTTGCTTCAATATATCCATATAATTTTCCTACCTCATGATGCCATCTATTTTGTGAAGTGCACCAGTCCCTCCTGCAGCAAAGCAACCCCACAACATGATGCTGCCACCCCCGTGCTTCACGGTTGGGATGGTGTTCTCCGGCTTGCAAGCCTCACCCTTTTTTCCTGCAAACAATAACGATGGTCACTATGGCCAAACAGTTCTATTTTTGTTTCATCAGACCAGAGGACATTTTTCCAAAAAGTAGGCAGTGGCTGTGGCAGTGGCTTCTTCCTTGCTGAGCGGCCTTTCAGGTTATGTCGATATAGGACTCGTTTTACTGTGGATATAGATTATTTTGTACCTGTTTCCTCCAGCATCTTCACATGGTCCTTTGCTGTTGTTCTGGGATTGATTTGCACTTTTCGCACCAAAGTACGTTCATCTGTAGGAGACAGAACTCGTCTCCTTCCTGAGTGGTATCATGGCTGCGTGTTCCCACAGTGTTTATACTTGCATACTATTGTTTGTACAAATGAATGTGGTACCTTCAGGTGTTTAAAAATTGCTCCCAAGGATGAACCAGACTTGTGGAGGTCCCCCCCCAAAATTCTTATTTCTTGGCTGATTTATTTTGATTTTACACCTCCAATTTACTCAAATTATGTAAATTAGCCTATCAGAAGCTTCTAAAGCCATGGCATCATTTTCTGGAATTTTCCAAGCTGTTTAAAGGCACAGTCAACTATGTGTATGTAAACTTCTGACCCACTGGAATTGTGATACAGTGAATTACAAGTGAAATGATCTGTCTGTAAACAAAGTTTGGAAAAATGACTTGTCATGCACAAAGTAGATGTCCTAACCAACTTGACAAAACTATAGTTTGTTAACAATAAATTTGTGGAGTGGTTGAAAAATGAGTTTTAATGACTCCAACCTATGTGTACGTAAACTTCTGACTTCAACTATACCTGTATGTGTTATGTGTTTATATACCTGTATGTGTTATGTGTTTATATACCTGTATGTGTTATGTGTTTATATACCTGTATGTGTTATGTGTTTATATACCTGTATGTGTTATGTGTTTATATACCTGTATGTGTTATGTGTTTATATACCTGTATGTGTTATGTGTTTATATACCTGTATGTGTTAGGTCTTTATGTAGATGTGTTGCATGCATGGGCTTGTTTATCTGCTGTGCATCACACCCTCTGTCTGTCTGTCTGTCTGTCTGTCTGTCTGTCTGTCTGTCTGTCTGTCTGTCTGTCTGTCTGTCTGTCTGTCTGTCTGTCTGTCTGTCTGTCTGTCTGTCTGTCTGTCTGTCTGTCTGTCTGTCTGTCTGTCTGTCTGTCTGTCTGTCTGTGTCTGTGTCTGTGTCTGTGTCTGTGCTTTTTCTCACGTTCACCTGTACGTCTATTTTACAACCCTCTTTTTCAGAGCGGAGAACTACTGGTGGCGGGGCCAGAACAAACGCACGCTGAAGGTGGGCCAGTTCCCCAGGAACGTGGTGACCTCCGTTGCGGGCCTGTCGGCCCACGACATCAGCAGGCCCCTTGAACACAGCTTCATCCACACTGGCCATGGAGACTCCGACCCACACCGCTGCTGGGGCTTCCCAGACCGCATTGACGAGTAAGACATAACTAATCCTAACCTTAAATCATCAATGAGTAAAGACATGTCCTCATAACTAACCTGAACCATATTAAAGACATGTCCTCATACCTAACCTGAACCATATTAAAGACATGTCCTCATAACTAACCTGAACCATATTAAAGACATGTCCTCATAACTAACCTGAACCATATTAAAGACATGTCCTCATAACTAACCTGAACCATATTAAAGACATGTCCTCATAACTAACCTGAACCATATTAAAGACATGTCCTCATAACTAACCTGAACCATATTAATGATTAAAGACATGTCCTCATAACTAACCTGAACCGTATTAAAGACATGTCCTCATAACTAATCTGAACCATATTAAAGACATGTCCTCATAACTAACCTGAACCATATTAAAGACATGTCCTCATAACCAACCTGAACCATATTAAAGACATGTCCTCATAACTAACCTGAACCATATTAATGATTAAAGACATGTCCTCATAACTAACCTGAACCATATTAATGATTATAGACATGTCCTCATAACTAACCTGAACCATATTAATGATTATAGACATGCCCTCATAACTAACCTGAACCGTATTAAAGACATGTCCTCATAACTAACCTGAACCATATTAAAGACATGTCCTCATAACTAACCTGAACCCTATTAAAGACATGTCCTCATAACTAACCTGAACCCTATTAAAGACATGTCCTCATAACCAACCTGAACCATATTAAAGACATGTCCTCATAACTAACCTGAACCATATTAAAGACATGTCCTCATAACTAACCTGAACCCTATTAAAGACATGTCCTCATAACTAACCTGAACCCTATTAAAGACATGTCCTCATAACTAACCTGAACCATATTAATGATTAAAGACATGTCCTCATCACTAACCTGAACCATATTAATGATTAAAGACATGTCCTCATAACTAACCTGAACCGTATTAAAGACATGTCCTCATAACTAACCTGAACCATATTAAAGACATGTCCTCATAACTAACCTGAACCATATTAAAGACATGTCCTCATAACTAACCTGAACCGTATTAAAGACATGTCCTCATAACTAACCTGAACCATATTAAAGACATGTCCTCATAACTAACCTGAACCGTATTAAACACATGTCCTCATAACTAACCTGAACCATATTAAAGACATGTCCTCATAACTAACCTGAACCATATTAATGATTATAGACATGTCCTCATAACTAACCTGAACCATATTAATGATTATAGACATGTCCTCATAACTAACCTGAACCGTATTAAAGACATATCCTCATAACTAACCTGAACCATATTAAAGACATGTCCTCATAACCAACCTGAACCATATTAATGATTATAGACATGTCCTCATAACTAACCTGAACCATATTAATGATTATAGACATGTCCTCATAACTAACCTGAACCGTATTAAAGACATGTCCTCATAACTAACCTGAACCGTATTAAAGACATGTCCTCATAACTAACCTGAACCGTATTAAAGACATGTCCTCATAACTAACCTGAACCGTATTAAAGACATGTCCTCATAACTAACCTGAACCGTATTAAAGACATGTCCTCATAACTAACCTGAACCATATTAAAGACATGTCCTCATAACTAACCTGAACCATATTAAAGACATGTCCTCATAACTAACCTGAACCCTATTAAAGACATGTCCTCATAACCAACCTGAACCATATTAAAGACATGTCCTCATAACTAACCTGGACCGTATTAATGAGTAAAGACATGTCCTCATAACTAACCTGGACCATATTAATGAGTAAAGACATGTCCTCATAACTAACCTGAACCGTATTAATGAGTAAAGACATGTCCTCATAACTAACCTGAACCATATTAATGAGTAAAGACATGTCCTCATAACTAACCTGAACCGTATTAATGATTAAAGACATGTCCTCATAACTAACCTGAACCATATTAAAGACATGTCCTCATAACTAACCTGAACCATATTAAAGACATGTCCTCATAACTAACCTGAACCCTATTAAAGACATGTCCTCATAACCAACCTGAACCATATTAAAGACATGTCCTCATAACTAACCTGGACCGTATTAATGAGTAAAGACATGTCCTCATAACTAACCTGGACCATATTAATGAGTAAAGACATGTCCTCATAACTAACCTGAACCGTATTAATGAGTAAAGACATGTCCTCATAACTAACCTGAACCGTATTAATGATTAAAGACATGTCCTCATAACTAACCTGAACCGTATTAAAGACATGTCCTCAAAACTAACCTGAACCGTATTAATGAGTAAAGACATGTCCTCATAACTAACCTGAACCCTATTAAAGACATGTCCTCATAACTAACCTGAACCGTATTAAAGACATGTCCTCATAACTAACCTGAACCGTATTAAAGACATGTCCTCATAACCAACCTGAACCCTATTAAAGACATGTCCTCATAACCAGCCTGAACCGTATTAATGAGTAAAGACATGTCCTCATAACCAACCTGAACCCTATTAAAGACATGTCCTCATAACCAACCTGAACCCTATTAAAGACATGTCCTCATAACCAACCTGAACCCTATTAAAGACATGTCCTCATAACCAACCTGAACCGTATTAATGAGTAAAGACATGTCCTCATAACTAACCTGAACCATATTAAAGACATGTCCTCATAACTAACCTGAACCGTATTAAAGACATGTCCTCATAACTAACCTGAACCGTATTAAAGACATGTCCTCATAACTAACCTGAACCGTATTAAAGACATGTCCTCATTACTAACCTGAACCATATTAATGAGTAAAGACATGTCCTCATAACTAACCTGAACCGTATTAAAGACATGTCCTCATAACTAACCTGAACCGTATTAAAGACATGTCCACATAACTAACCTGAACCGTATTAAAGACATGTCCTCATAACTAACCTGAACCGTATTAAAGACATGTCCTCATAACTAACCTGAACCGTATTAAAGACATGTCCTCATAACTAACCTGAACCGTATTAAAGACATGTCCTCATAACTAACCTGAACCATATTAATGAGTAAAGACATGTCCTCATAACTAACCTGAACCGTATTAAAGACATGTCCTCCTAACTAACCTGGACCGTATTAAAGACATGTCCTCATAACTAACCTGAACCATATTAATGAGTAAAGACATGTCCTCATAACTAACCTGAACCGTATTAAAGACATGTCCTCATAACTAACCTGAACCGTATTAAAGACATGTCCTCATAACTAACCTGAACCATATTAATGATTAAAGACATGTCCTCATAACTTTCTCCATCTAACTGTCCCATCTGTGTAAAATCTGATCACATTTGATAAAATGTATAACATTCTGACAGTTCAGTGAGGGTTCAATTTGTAAATGGAATTGAACCCTCAACCTTGGCTTTGCCAGTTCCATCATCTTAATAACTGAGTCATACAGGAACAACAAAATGTTAGAGAATCAAACAGTATCTTCACTTGAGTCTTTGTTGCCAAAAAAGTAAATTGGTTTTCTGACCAGTAGAGCGCAGTAGAGTATAGTTAATTTGACTTTAGTCAGGTGAAGCGTGGTTGACACCATCAGGCCAGGGGCACCTTCAGCAGGACGCAAGGTTTTTCAAATAGAAATATTCTACTCTGTAGAACACACATTGCAGTCTGACAATATTCGACAATGTTTAGCAACTAGCTGAACGTGGCCCAGGGTTGGTTAAGCAGATGTGAATCCTGGGGGAGCCACTGTACACCTGATTTATGGCTAGCCCAGAGTAAAGAACCTCTTGGTATGGAAAGTCAATAAATTCTCTCACTCACTCTCTCTGTGTCTCTCTCGCTCTCTCTGTGTCTCTCTCTGTGTGTCTCTCTCTCTCTGTCTCTTTCTCTCTGTGTCTCTCTCGCTCTCTCTGTGTCTCTCTCTGTGTGTCTCTCTCTGTCTCTCTCTCTCTGTCTCTCTCTCTCTCTCTCTCTCTTTATCTCTCTCTCTCCCTCTTTCTCTCTCTCTCCCTCTTTCTCTCTCTCTCCATCTCTCTCTGTATCTCTGTCTCTTTCTCTCTGCATCTCTCTCTCTCTCTCCCTCTTTCTCTCTCTCTCTCTATATCTCTGTCTCTTTCTATCTGTATCTCTCTCTCTCCCTCTTTCTCTCTCTCTGTATCTCTGTCTCTTTCTCTCTGTATCTCTCTCTCTCCCTCTTTCTCTCTCTCTCTCTGTATCTCTGTCTCTTTCTCTCTGTATCTCTCTCTCTCTCCCCCTTTCTCTCTGTATCTCTCTCTCTCTCTCTCTGGTATCTCTCTCTCTCTCTCTCTCTCTCTCTCTCTCTCTCTCTCTCTCTCTGTATCTCTCTCTTTCTCTCTGTATCTCTCTCTGTATCTCTCTCTCTCTCTCTCTCTTTCTCTCTCTCTCTCTCTCTCTCTCTCTCTCTCTCTCTCTCTCTCTCTCTCTCTCCCCCTTTCTCTCTGTATCTCTCTCTCTCTCTCTGTATCTCTGTCTCTTTCTCTCTGTATCCCCCCCCTCTCTCTTTCTTTGTATCTCTTTCTCTAGTCTGTACTTAGGAAACCCCATGGACCCACCAGATGTCTTGGGGTTGGACCTCAATGCTGCCCGGCCCACTCAGCTACTGGGACGAGCAAAAAGTGAGTGGCCGGGTTCCTAAACAACCTACAGCCCCTGTCCCATAACACTATTTATTTGGACAACTATATCAGTGACTATAGGAAGTATGTTTCGCTCGCTGGTTGGTGTTTCGCTCGGTGGTTGGTGTTTCTTCTCTTCCCAGCCAGCCAGTCTGGTGTCTCTCCCCAGCGAGCCAGTCTGGTGTCTCTCCCCAGCCAGCCAGTCTGGTGTCTCTCCCCAGCCAGCCAGTCTGGTGTCTCTCCCCAGCCAGCCAGTCTGGTCTCTCTCCCCAGCCAGCCAATCTGGTGTCTCTCCCCACAGCCAGCCAGTCTGGTCTCTCCCCCAGTAATATTGGTCTCAGTGGTGTCTCTCCCCCCAGCCAGTGGTGTCTCTCCCCCCAGCCAGCCAGTCTGGTCTCTCCCCCAGTAATATTGGTCTCAGTGGTGTCTCTCCCCTCAGCCAGTGGTGTCTCTCCCCCCAGCCAGTGTTGTCTCTCCCCTCAGCCAGTGTTGTCTCTCCCCTCAGCCAGTGTTGTCTCTCCCCTCAGCCAGTGTTGTCTCTCCCCTCAGCCAGTGTTGTCTCTCCCCTCAGCCAGTGTTGTCTCTCCCCTCAGCCAGTGTTGTCTCTCCCCTCAGCCAGTGGTGTCTCTCCCCCAGCCAGTGTTGTCTCTCCCCCTGCCAGTGGTGTCTCTCCCATCAGCCAGTGGTGTCTCTCCCCTCAGCCAGTGGTGTCTCTCCCCTCAGCCAGTGGTGTCTCTCCCCTCAGCCAGTGTTCTCTCTCCCCAGCCAGCCAGTGTTGTCTCTCCCCTCAGCCAGTGTTGTCTCTCCCCTCAGCCAGTGTTGTCTCTCCCCTCAGCCAGTGTTGTCTCTCCCCTCAGCCAGTGGTGTCTCTCCCCTCAGCCAGTGTTCTCTCTCCCCAGCCAGCTAGTGGTGTCTCTCCCCTCAGCCAGTGTTCTCTCTCCCCAGCCAGCCAGTGTTGTCTCTCCCCTCAGCCAGTGTTGTCTCTCCCTGAGCCAGTGGTGTCTCTCCCCTCAGCCAGTGTTGTCTCTCCCCTCAGCCAGTGTTGTCTCTCCCCTCAGCCAGTGGTGTCTCTCCCCTCAGCCAGTGTTCTCTCTCCCCAGCCAGCCAGTGGCGTCTCTCCCCTCAGCCAGTGTTCTCTCTCCCCAGCCAGCCAGTGGTGTCTCTCCCCTCAGCCAGTGTTGTCTCTCCCTGAGCCAGTGGTGTCTCTCCCCTCAGCCAGTGTTGTCTCTCCCCTCAGCCAGTGTTGTCTCTCCCCCCAGCCAGTGTTGTCTCTCCCCCTGCCAGTGTTGTCTCTCCCCCCAGCCAGTGTTGTCTCTCCCCCCAGCCAGTGTTGTCTCTCCCCCTGCCAGTGTTGTCTCTCCCCCCAGCCAGTGTTGTCTCTCCCCCCAGCCAGTATTGTCTCTCCCCCTGCCAGTGTTGTCTCTCCCCTGCCAGTGTTGTCTCTCCCCCAGCCAGTGTTGTCTCTCCCCCAGCCAGTGTTGTCTCTCCCCCTGCCAGTGGTGTCTCTCCCCCCAGCCAGTGGTGTCTCTCCCCTCAGCCAGTGTTGTCTCTCCTCCCCGCCAGTGTTGTCTCTCCCCCTGCCAGTGGTGTCTCTCCCCCTGCCAGTGGTGTCTCTCCCCTCAGCCAGTGTTGTCTCTCCTCCCTGCCAGTGTTGTCTCTCCCCCTGCCAGTGGTGTCTCTCCCCCTGCCAGTGTTGTCTCTCCCCCTGCCAGTGTTGTCTCTCCCCCTGCCAGTGGTGTCTCTCCCCTCAGCCAGTGTTGTCTCTCCTCCCTGCCAGTGTTGTCTCTCCCCCTGCCAGTGTTGTCTCTCCCCCTGCCAGTGGTGTCTCTCCCCCAGCCAGTGTTGTCTCTCCCCCTGCCAGTGTTGTCTCTCCCCCCAGCCAGTGTTGTCTCTCCCCCCAGCCAGTGTTGTCTCTCCTCCCTGCCAGTGTTGTCTCTCCCCCTGCCAGTGGTGTCTCTCCCCCTGCCAGTGTTGTCTCTCCCCCTGCCAGTGGTGTCTCTCCCCTCAGCCAGTGTTGTCTCTCCTCCCTGCCAGTGTTGTCTCTCCCCCTGCCAGTGTTGTCTCTCTCCCTGCCAGTGGTGTCTCTCCCCCTGCCAGTGTTGTCTCTCCCCCTGCCAGTGGTGTCTCTCCCCTCAGCCAGTGTTGTCTCTCCTCCCTGCCAGTGTTGTCTCTCCCCCTGCCAGTGTTGTCTCTCCCCCCAGCTCCCACCTTCTTCTCTGCTCTTTCCTAGCTCTAGTCCTCTTATCTCTCTTTCTCTTCTCAGTGTCTCCATTTCTTTTCTTCCTCCTTGTCGTTACTCTCCCTCTCTCCCACAAACGGGGCAGTCTGGGTTGCTGTGCATTGAGTGGGTTAAAAGACAAGTTGTTACTGTAGTTTTTAATGGTTATGATTACAGTTGTTTTTTAATGTTTATGATTACGGTTGTTTTTAATGTTTATCATTACGGTGCTTTTTAATGTTTATGATTTCCTCCTAAACATCTTTAAAGAGTTAATGTTCTCTGTAGGATTGTGTTTGTTTCCATTCATACACACATTACAGATGGACACACTAAGGAATATTACCTACTCATTTCAGGGACATTATGCACATAAATTATGCACATAAATAAACCTTACATCAAAGGCAGCACTCAAGGTTGAGCACTCAATGTAGACAGCTGGGACCTTGGGGATGGACTACACTGCTACATGAGTAATGAGAGGTTACAGAGTTGGGTTAGGCTATTGTTGCCAAAGTCATTACGTTGTGTTTGTTTGTCTGTTTATTTGTCCAGAGCCATGCTACGACTCAGTGACTGAGGACGAGGAGCTGACCGCCTCAGGCCTCAAGAGGCTGTCGCTACGGAAAGCAAGTTCCATCCTCAAGCTCAAACCCGCCGCCTGGGTCTCCGCCTCCAAACAGGGGGAACGGACTACGGGTTCAGGCCACACCCCCAGCAAGGTGTCGCTCATCGACTTTGAGCAGGAGTTTCCCCCGGCCACACCCTCTCCCTCCCCAGTGGCGGAGCTACAGTTGCCCTCATTGGTCAAGCTGGCCCTGGAGGCGGAGTCTATTCTGGACAGGACTCCTCCTCAGAGCCCATGGTGCTCGCTGCCTTGCCCTTTACACCCCACGCCAGTGGTGGACTGGGACGCCCGCCCCTTACCTCCACCTCCTGCGTACGATGACGTGGCGCAGGACGAGGAGGACATGGAGGTGAGCTCCATCAACAGCTTGGAGCAGCGACAGCAGGGGGGGATGGGTGAGAGCCACAGCCCCACGGAGGCCATCCCGGCTGGGGAGGAGGGGAAACCCCTGGGGGACAACCTCTTCTTACCCTCCCAGCAGGACCAGGCCTACACATCCTTCTCCCAGTCAGCAGAGATCTTTCAGGAGCTCCAGCAGGAGTGCATGAGGAGGCTCAATGTGCCCACAGGAGGAGTTCCCCAGCCCCCCTCTCCGTCACCGAGCTCAGGCCTCCAGTCCATAGACGTGCACCGCCATATCGTCCTGTCCTTCTCCGAGGACAAGCCCCAGATCCCTCCCCGCATTCCCATCCCGCCTCGCCCCGTCAAACGAGGGGACTACACCCGCTGGTCCAGTGACCTCTCCCTGTCCCCGACTCCACCTTCAGAGGAAGTCCAGGACCGGCCCCCTCAGATCCCCCCACGGAACCCACTGTCCCAGCCAGGCTCACGCACCCCCAGTCCCATGGGGCTCCAGGTGGGCTCCCCCCAGCAGAGGACAATGGTTTGCCCCAGCGCCCCTCCTCCGGCCACATACGGATCCTACCTCTCCACGTCCCCGGGGATGATCATGCCCACTACGCACAGCTTTGCCTCGGACCCAAAATACGCCGCGCTCAAGGTCATCCAAGCACAAGCCCAGGGTAAGGACATGGCCAAGGGGCCATGCATCCTGCCCATTGTCCGCGACGGTCGCAAAGTCAGCAACACGCATTACTACCTCCTGCCCGAGAGGCCTCCTTACCTGGACCGCTACGACCGCTTCTTCAGGGAAGCAGGAAACGTGCCGACCGGTGGCGGCGGTGGGATCTGTGAGGAGAGGCAGCAGGCCAACACGGCCACGGTCAGGCCCATGGTGGTGAACCAGCAGCAGCAGAGTAAAGGAGGAGATATCAAGGCCAACTTCTCCAACAACAACAGCAGTCTGGGCTGCCGGCCGGGCATTAAGGCCTCCATCAGCCTGCCTAGGGTCAGCTCTGAGGGGTCAGCCAGCAGGGCAGCGGGTGGAATCACAACAGACCAGGTCAAGATGGTGTGTAGTACCGAAAGCGCCAGTCAGATTTGCTTTTTATAATCTGTAATCAGGTGATAACTGGAAAGGACTTAGTCTATTTGACAAAAACACACAGGTCTACCAAACAGAAACACACAGGCCTACCAAAACAGAAACACACAGTCCTACCAAAACAGAAACACACAGGCCTACCAAAACAGAAACACACAGGTCTACCAAAACAGAAACACACAGGTCTACCAAAACAGAAACACACAGGTCTACCAAAACAGAAACACACAGGTCTACCAAAACAGAAACACACAGGTCTACCAAAACAGAAACACACAGGCCTACCAAAACAGAAACACACAGGCCTACCAAAACAGAAACACACAGGCCTACCAAAACAGAAACACACAGGCCTACCCAAAACAGAAACACACAGGTCTACCAAAACAGAAACACACAGGTCTACCCAAAACAGAAACACACAGGTCTACCAAAACAGAAACACACAGGTCTACCAAACAGAAACACACAGGCCTACCAAAACAGAAACACACAGGCCTACCAAAACAGAAACACACAGGCCTACCAAAACAGAAACACACAGGCCTACCAAAACAGAAACACACAGGCCTACCAAAACAGAAACACACAGGCCTACCAAAACAGAACCACACAGGCCTACCAAAACAGAAACACACAGGCCTACCAAAACAGAAACACACAGGCTACCAAAACAGAAACACACAGGCCTACCAAAACAGAAACACACAGGCCTACCAAAACAGAAACACACAGGCCTACCAAAACAGAAACACACAGGCCTACCAAAACAGAAACACACAGGCCTACCAAAACAGAAACACACAGGCCTACCAAACAGAAACACACAGGCCTACCAAAACAGCACAGGCCTACCAAAACAGAAAACACACAGGTCTACCAAAACAGAAACACACAGGCCTACCAAACAGAAACACACAGGCCTACCAAAACAGAAACACACAGGCCTACCAAAACAGAAACACAACAGGCCTACCAAAACAGAAACACACAGGCCTACCAAAACAGAAACACACAGGCCTACCCAAAACAGAAACACACAGGCCTACCAAAACAGAAACACACAGGCCTACCAAAACAGAAACACACAGGCCTACCAAAACAGAAACACACAGGCCTACCAAAACAGAAACACACAGGCCTACCAAAACAAAAACACCAGGCCTACCAAAACAGAAACACACAGGCCTACCAAAACAGAAAACACACAGGTCTACCAAAACAGAAACAACACAGGCCTACCAAAACAGAAACACACAGGCCTACCAAAACAGAAACACGCAGGCCTACCAAAACAGAAACACACAGGCCTACCAAAACAGAAACACGCAGGCCCTACCAAAACAGAAACACACAGGCCTACCAAAACAGAAACACACAGGCCTACCAAAACAGAAACACACAGGCCTACCAAAACAGAAACACACAGGCCTACCAAAACAGAAACACACAGGCCTACCAAACAGAAACACACAGGCCTACCAAAACAGAAACACACAGGTCTACCAAAACAGAAACACACAGGCCTACCAAAACAGAAACACACAGGTCTACCAAAACAGAAACACACAGGCCTACCAAAACAGAAACACACAGGCCTACCAAAACAGAAACACACAGGTCTACCAAAACAGAAACACACAGGCCTACCAAAACAGAAACACACAGGCCTACCAAAACAGAAACACACAGGTCTACCAAACAGAAACACACAGGCCTACCAAACAGAAACACACAGGCCTACCAAAACAGAAACACACAGGCCTACCAAAACAGAAACACACAGGTCTACCAAAACAGAAACACACAGGCCTACCAAAACAGAAAACACACAGGCCTACCAAAACAGAAACACACAGGCCTACCAAAACAGAAACACACAGGCCTACCAAAACAGAAACACACAGGCCTACCAAAACAGAAACACACAGGCCTACCAAAACAGAAACACACAGGCCTACCAAAACAGAAACACACAGGCCTACCAAAACAGAAACACACAGGCCTACCAAAACAGAAACACACAGGCCTACCAAAACAGAAATGAGTTATGAGTGATGAGGTATGAGTAATGATGCTACAGTATGGCATTACAGTATGTTGGATATGGAGACAAAGAGCACAACTACTGATTCAGAAAACAAGATAAATGATACAAAAGTATTAAAAGAAGCTAGAAATCGAGTTACAATAAATCAACTTTGGCAGAGTAAGAGGATACACACACCAGTTATTCTTTACCTGGTTCGTTTATCATTTTGCTGCCAAATCAAACTTCCCAAGTCCCGAGAGGATTAAAGTACTGGGATTCGGTCCACAGACAACCCTGCGCAAAACTATCTAACCAATCGATCTAAATCAACACTCTCTCAACCAATCAAGTATCCATCAAAGATCTATTTAATAAGATTACATTGCACTGTGGAATGAAATTAGAGTTGTATAATATAGTAAAGTGTTGTCCCAACCCATGTCATTGGAGTTGTATAATATAGTAAAGTGTTGTCCCAACCCATGTCATTGGAGTTGTATAATATAGTAAAGTGTTGTCCCAACCCATGTCATTGGAGTTGTATAATATAGTAAAGTGTTGTCCCAACCCATATCATTGGAGTTGTATAATATAGTAAAGTGTTGTCCCAACCCATATCATTGGAGTTGTATAATATAGTAAAGTGTTGTCCCAACCCATGTCATTGGAGTTGTATAATATAGTAAAGTGTTGTCCCAACCCATGTCATTGGAGTTGTATAATATAGTAAAGTGTTGTCCCAACCCATGTCATTGGAGTTGTATAATATAGTAAAGTGTTGTCCCAACCCATATCATTGGAGTTGTATAATATAGTAAAGTGTTTGTCCCAACCCATGTCATTGGAGTTGTATAATATAGTAAAGTGTTGTCCCAACCCATGTCATTGGAGTTGTATAATATAGTAAAGTGTTGTCCCAACCCATATCATTGGAGTTGTATAATATAGTAAAGTGTTGTCCCAACCCATATCATTGGAGTTGTATAATATAGTAAAGTGTTGTCCCAACCCATATCATTGGAGTTGTATAATATAGTAAAGTGTTGTCCCAACCCATATCATTGGAGTTGTATAATATAGTAAAGTGTTGTCCCAACCCATGTCATTGGAGTTGTATAATATAGTAAAGTGTTGTCCCAACCCATATCATTGGAGTTGTATAATATAGTAAAGTGTTGTCCCAACCCATGTCATTGGAGTTGTATAATATAGTAAAGTGTTGTCCCAACCCATATCATTGGAGTTGTATAATATAGTAAAGTGTTGTCCCAACCCATATCATTGGAGTTGTATAATATAGTAAAGTGTTGTCCCAACCCATGTCATTGGAGTTGTATAATATAGTAAAGTGTTGTCCCAACCCATGTCATTGGAGTTGTATAATATAGTAAAGTGTTGTCCCAACCCATGTCATTGGAGTTGTATAATATAGTAAAGTGTTGTCCCAACCCATGTCATTGGAGTTGTATAATATAGTAAAGTGTTGTCCCAACCCATGTCATTGGAGTTGTATAATATAGTAAAGTGTTGTCCCAACCCATGTCATTGGAGTTGTATAATATAGTAAAGTGTTGTCCCAACCCATGTCATTGGAGTTGTATAATATAGTAAAGTGTTGTCCCAACCCATGTCATTGGAGTTGTATAATATAGTAAAGTGTTGTCCCAACCCATGTCATTGGAGTTGTATAATATAGTAAAGTGTTGTCCCAACCCATATCATTGGAGTTGTATAATATAGTAAAGTGTTGTCCCAACCCATGTCATTGGAGTTGTATAATATAGTAAAGTGTTGTCCCAACCCATGTCATTGGAGTTGTATAATATAGTAAAGTGTTGTCCCAACCCATGTCATTGGAGTTGTATAATATAGTAAAGTGTTGTCCCAACCCATGTCATTGGAGTTGTATAATATAGTAAAGTGTTGTCCCAACCCATGTCATTGGAGTTGTATAATATAGTAAAGTGTTGTCCCAACCCATGTCATTGGAGTTGTATAATATAGTAAAGTGTTGTCCCAACCCATGTCATTGGAGTTGTATAATATAGTAAAGTGTTGTCCCAACCCATGTCATTGGAGTTGTATAATATAGTAAAGTGTTGTCCCAACCCATATCATTGGAGTTGTATAATATAGTAAAGTGTTGTCCCAACCCATGTCATTGGAGTTGTATAATATAGTAAAGTGTTGTCCCAACCCATATCATTGGAGTTGTATAATATAGTAAAGTGTTGTCCCAACCCATATCATTGGAGTTGTATAATATAGTAAAGTGTTGTCCCAACCCATGTCATTGGAGTTGTATAATATAGTAAAGTGTTGTCCCAACCCATATCATTGGAGTTGTATAATATAGTAAAGTGTTGTCCCAACCCATGTCATTAGAGTTGTATAATATAGTAAAGTGTTGTCCCAACCCATGTCATTGGAGTTGTATAATATAGTAAAGTGTTGTCCCAACCCATATCATTGGAGTTGTATAATATAGTAAAGTGTTGTCCCAACCCATGTCATTGGAGTTGTATAATATAGTAAAGTGTTGTCCCAACCCATGTCATTGGAGTTGTATAATATAGTAAAGTGTTGTCCCAACCCATATCATTGGAGTTGTATAATATAGTAAAGTGTTGTCCCAACCCATATCATTGGAGTTGTATAATATAGTAAAGTGTTGCCCCAACCCATGTCATTGGAGTTGTATAATATAGTAAAGTGTTGTCCCAACCCATATCATTGGAGTTGTATAATATAGTAAAGTGTTGTCCCAACCCATATCATTGGAGTTGTATAATATAGTAAAGTGTTGTCCCAACCCATGTCATTGGAGTTGTATAATATAGTAAAGTGTTGTCCCAACCCATGTCATTGGAGTTGTATAATATAGTAAAGTGTTGTCCCAACCCATGTCATTGGAGTTGTATAATATAGTAAAGTGTTGTCCCAACCCATGTCATTAGAGTTGTATAATATAGTAAAGTGTTGTCCCAACCCATGTCATTGGAGTTGTATAATATAGTAAAGTGTTGTCCCAACCCATGTCATTGGAGTTGTATAATATAGTAAAGTGTTGTCCCAACCCATGTCATTGGAGTTGTATAATATAGTAAAGTGTTGTCCCAACCCATGTCATTAGAGTTGTATAATATAGTAAAGTGTTGTCCCAACCCATATCATTGGAGTTGTATAATATAGTAAAGTGTTGTCCCAACCCATGTCATTGGAGTTGTATAATATAGTAAAGTGTTGTCCCAACCCATATCATTGGAGTTGTATAATATAGTAAAGTGTTGTCCCAACCCATATCATTGGAGTTGTATAATATAGTAAAGTGTTGTCCCAACCCATGTCATTGGAGTTGTATAATATAGTAAAGTGTTGTCCCAACCCATGTCATTGGAGTTGTATAATATAGTAAAGTGTTGTCCCAACCCATATCATTGGAGTTGTATAATATAGTAAAGTGTTGTCCCAACCCATATCATTGGCGTTGTCTTAACATAAGCTATGGGCATAACACTTCTAAATATTGGTCTGTGGGATCAGATTCAATCAACACCTAGATTGAACTGGAAGCTGACTTGTTGGGGGACCAGTCCAATATTCCCTATATAGTGCACTACTTTTAACCAGAGCCCCATAGACTGTAGTTAAAAGTAGTGCCCTATATAGGGAATATGATAGGATTCCCCAACTGGTGGCCAGTGGTTTTATTAGTATTGCCAAGTTTTCTGAGCAAAATGATGATTATAATTTGTTGGACATAACCGTCTAAAAACACCAGGAAATCTGTTCCCAAGTATTCCCACGCATAGTAGATGTGATCGTATACAAAATGGAAGCAAGGTTTGAAATGATTATGTTTTAGTCAAATATTATGTCTGTTTGGGCTTCTTGTGGTCAATTTGTGCTCTACAAATGATTTGTAATTATGTTCCGGTCCGCCGACCAGACGCTCAAGACATATTTGTAGGGAGTTTTTCCTAGCCACCGTGCTTCTACACCTGCATTGCTTGCTGTTTGGGGTTTTAGGCTGGGTTTCTGTACAGCACTTTGAGATATCAGCTGATGTACGAAGGGCTATATAAATACATTTGATTTGATTTGATTTGATATTTGCCCCGCAGCTGAATGTCGTTGATGATCCTTGGAGTAGGGTTTTTGTTTTGCTTTGGAGACAGTGTTTTGGTGTTTCACGTGCCATCATTGAACAGGAGGGGGCAACAGAGGGCAATTCCTGACCAGTCTTTCCATAACATCAACTCCTGCTGAGGAACTGTTTGTCTGCTTTTGCTTATAGACATCTTCTCCTTACTGGTGGATTGATTACTTCCTAACTAAATCCAAATTCAATGTTTCAAACTGTAACCAAATTCTATTTGATGTATAACAACGTAATGTCATTTGTGCACCGAGAGCACTTGGGAAGATGGATGGACTGAGAAAAGGGTCTTGGAAAAGGTTCAATAAGGAGGCAGCATTAAAGCAGGCAGTCAGACAGACAGGCAGTCATTCATTAAAGCAGGCAGTCAGACAGTCAGACAGACAGGCAGTCAGACAGGCAGTCAGACAGACAGTCACTCACTCACTCACTCACTCACTCATTAAAGCACTCACACGCTCGCTCATTAAAGCACTCATTCACTCATTAAAGCACTCATTCATTAAAACACTCACACAATCGCTCATTAAGCACTCACTCACTCACTCATTAAAGCACTCACTCATTAAAGCACTCACACGCTCGCTCATTAAAGCAATCACTCACTCATTAAAGCATTCACATGCTCGCTCATTAAAGCACTCACTCATTAAAGCACTCACGCTCGCTCATTAAGCACTCACTCACTCACTCATTAAAGCACTCACTCATTAAAGCACTCACACGCTTGCTCATTAAAGCACTCACTCACTCATTAAAGCACTCACACGCTCGCTCATTAAGCACTCACTCACTCATTAAAGCACTCATTCATTAAAGCACTCACTCACACTCATTAAAGCACTCACACGCTCGCTGCATTTAAATTCTGTACCCTTTTTGAAAAGTGTGCGCTCATTCACTCCTCTATGCATTTAAAAGCATTAGATTGGTGCAGGGACGGCTGCAGGGAGTGTCCACTATATTGCTCAGACCAGTCCATTCCTTTCACATCCATGAGGTAGAGTGTACAAGTCCAGAGAATGCAATTTGAAGCCACTCACTCACTGAAAAAGACTGATAGACACTCAACACCTATTATTTTCCACAATGTGTTAGACTTGTAGAACCAACATAATGAGCATGCCACTGAAGTGTTAGTGTCTGAGTATAGTTGAATCATTATTATTTTTTAAAGTGTTGTGTATGTGGTTTTGATTGACAGTAGAGGACTGCCGAGCTGATTGGTCAGTGTAGCAGCAGTATTGACCTGATTGGTTGATTTTGTAGAGGACTGCAGAGCTGATTGGTCAGTGTAGCAGAAGCATTGATATGATTGGTTGTTTGTGTGGCATCCACAGGTGCAGGAGGCGGTACATGGTGTGACTGTAGAGGAGTGTCAGACAGCCCTCCAGAACCACAACTGGAACGTGCAGAAAGCTGTGCACTACCTCAAGGTAGGGGCCCTTGGTGGTAGTGCACTATTACCTTGTCACACTATGGATCCAATCAGAGCTGTACTACGTTGGCCTGGTTACTCATCTACCATAGTTGCTGGAACCTACAATTACAACATTTCTAATCACAGCACTATATAAACTCCCCGTGATGTACAGTTAAAGTTGAAAGATTACATACACCTTAGCCAAATACATTTAAACTCAGTTTTTCACAATTCCTGACATTTAATCCAAGTAAAAATTGCCTGTTTTAGGTCAGTTAAGATCACCATTTTATTTTAAGAATGTGAAATTTCAGAATAATCTTAAAGAGAGTAATTTATTTCAGCTTTTATTTATTTATTCATATTCCCAGTGGGTCAGAAGTTTACATACACTCAATTAGTATTTGGTAGCATTGCCTTTAAATTGTTTAACTTAGGTCAATTGTTTTGGGTAGCCTTCCACAAGCTTCCCGGTTCACGGTTGGGATGGTGTTCTTCAGCTTGCAAGCATCCCCCTTTTTCTTCCAAACGTAACGATGGTCATTATGGCCAAACAGTTCTTTTTTTGTTTCATCAGACTAGAGGACATTTCTCCAAAAAGTATGATCTTTGTCCCCATGTGCAGTTGCAAACTGTAGTGTGTTTTTTTTATGGCAGTTTTGGAGCAGTGGCTTCTTCCTTGCTGAGCGGCCTTTCAGGTTATGTCGATATAGGACTCGTTTTACTGTGGATATAGATACTTTTGTACCTGTTACCTCCAGCATCTTCACAAGGTCGTTTGCTGTTGTTCTGGGATTGATTTGCATTTGTCGCACCAAAGTACGTTCATCTCTAGGAGAAAGAATGCGTCTCCTTCCTGAGCGGTATAACGGCTGTGTGCTCCCATGGTGTTTATACTTGCGTACTATTGTTTGTACAGATAAACGTGGTACCTTTTAGGTGTTTTGGAAATTGCTCCCAAGGATGAACCAGATTTGTGGAGGTCTATGATTTTTTTTCTGAGGTCTTGGCTGATTTCTTTAGATTTTCCCATTATGTAACGAGGCACTGAGTTTGAAGGTAGGCCTTGAAATACATTCACAGGTACACCTCCAAGTACCTCAAATGATGTCAATTAGCCTATCAGAAGCTTCTAAAGCCATGACTTAATTTTCTGAAATTTTCCAAGCTGTTTAAAGGCACAGTCAACTTAGTGTATGTAAACTTCTGGCCCACTGGAATTGTGATACAGTGAAATAATCTGTCTGTAAACAATTGTTGGAAAAATTACTTGTGTCATGCACAAAGTAGATGTCCTAATCACAAAAATAAATTTGTGGAGTGGTTGAAAAACTAGTTTTAATGACTCCTACGTGTATGTTAACTTCCAACTTCAACTGTAAAAATTCCCAGTGATCTATAATCATTGGCAGCATATGGTGTGCGACTTTCTTTATTTTTCCTTCTGTAGTTGTGGAAATAAATCCTTTCTAGCTTACAAACGGGGATAAGTCCTTTTTACAGAAGTCAACCCATCAAAACATTTGCTGATTTTGAAATATCTGATGACGGATACATGAATAATACAATGTTTTCAGAGATGATGAGTAGTAAGGGTGAGTTGTAACTGATCCTGTTGTTGTCTAGGTTGAGCAGCTGTTCTGTCTTGGCCTGAAGACCAGGCTGGAGTGTCTCAAGATGCTGGAGATGTACAACTGGAACCTGGAAGTGGCCAGCACTCAGCTCCTGGACTCCTACAGCTCTGTCACGCAAAGGTAACATAGAATTCTGGAGAACTTAAAGGGATAGTTTGAGATTTTGGCAACAAAGCCCTTTATATACGTGCTAGCTGGGGCAGCAGCGTAGCCTAGTGGTTAGGGTGTTGGACTACTAACCGCAAGGTTGCAAGATCAAATCCCCGAGCTGACAAGGTACAAATCTGTCATTCTGCCCCTGAACAAGGCACTTAACCCACTGTTCCTAGGCTGTCATTGAAAATAAGAATTTGTTCTTAATTAACTTGCCTAGTTAAATAAAGGTTCAATCAAAAAAATAGCTGATCCCAAAGACTTCCAGCGTTTGGGCTAATACTAGATAGCATTTGTTTTGCCAAACTACCTGGATGCAAAGACATAAAAATGGGTCCATGACTTAATCTTTGGGAAAAATAGATGCAGTCCCTTCCGGAAGTATTCACACCCTGTTACTTTTTCCACCTTTTGTTTTGTTACAGAATTTAGATGTTATGTCATTGATCTACACACAATACCCCGTCATTTAAAAGTGGAATTTTGTTTGCAGAATGTTTTTTAAATTATCATCCGAAAGTTCCGAAGAAGTATTCACCAACTTTGTTATGTCAAGCCTAAATACGTTCAGGAGTAAAAATATAACAAATCGCATAGTAAGTTCTGTGTTAAATAAAAGTGGTTAACATGGTTTTTGAATGATTACTCCATCTCTGTACCCCACACATAAAATTATCTGTAATCAAGTAGTGAATTTCAAGCACAGATTCAACCACAAAGACCAGAGGTTTTTAAATGCCTTGCAAAGAAGGGCACTGATTGGTTGATGTGTAAAAAAAAGAATCTATAAAAAGTAGATGCTGAATGTCCCTTTGAGCATGGTGAAGTTATTAATTAGGCTTGAGATGGTGTATCAATATGGCCAGTCATTACAAAGATACAGACGTCCTTCTTAACTCAGTTGCCAGAGAGGAAGGAAACTGCTCAGGGATTTCACCAATGGAGCCCAATGGTGATTTTAAAACAGTTACAGAGTTTAATGGTTGTGTTATGAGAGAACTTGAGGATGGATCAACAACATTGTAGTCATTCCACAATATCACAACCAGCCTGATCGGGAGTCCCATAGGGCGGCGCACAATTGGCACAGCATCGTCCAGGTTAGGGGAGGTTTTGGCCGGGGTAGACCGTCATTGTAAAATAAGAATTTTTCTTAACTGACTTGCCTAGTTAAATAAAGATTGTTTTAAAAAGAAGGAAGCCTATACAGAATAATATTTTTCCAAAATAAATAAATGAACTTTTTGTCCCAAATGTTTGTGGCAAATCCAACACATCGCTGAATACCACTCTTCAAGCATGGTGGTGGCTGCATCATGTTATGGGTATTTTTTTTATATATTTTTTTTAACTAAGCAAGTCAGTTAAGAACAAATTCTTAGGAACAGTGCCTGTTCAGGGGCAGAATGACATATTTGTACCTTGTCAGCTCAGGGATAAGAACTTGCAACCTTTCGGTTACTAGTCCAACGCTCTGACCACTAGGCTACCTTGCCGCCCCAAGTATTAGGCAAGGATTAGGGAGTTTTTTTTGTGGGATAAAAAGAAAAGTTATACAGCAAAATCCTAGAAGAAAACCTGGTTCAGTATGCTTTCCAGCAGGCACTGGGAGATAAATTCACCTTTCAGCAGGACAATAACCTAAAACACAAGGACAAATCTACCAAGACGACGTTGAATGTTCCTGAGTGGCCTAGTTACAGTTTTGACTTAAATATGCTTGAAAATATATGGCGTGGAAATGGTTCTTCAGCAATGTTCAAGAATAAACTTGACAGATTTAAGAATTGTATATAATATTGTATAATCCAGGGGGACAAATCTCTTAGAGACCCAGAAAGGACTGATGGATCATCAAAGAGAATGATGCATTAAACACAGATTTATACACAAAGCCCACAGATCGCAATACCCTGCTATGTGCGGATAGTATGCATCCCCTTCCCCTCAACAATGGTCTACCATATAGCCAGTTATGTATTGTTAAATGAATCTGTGGCCACCAGTCAGATTTTGACAGCAATGCTAAATAAAATGACAGATCAATTCAAAATGAGAGGCTACAAGAACACAACTCTTGATGCTGCAATGATGAAAATATATCAAAAACCAAGAGAGGAATTACTAAAAACTAAAACCAAAGAAGAAAAACAACGCAACTATCTTTTGCACTAAGAACACCAAGGGTTCAGAGAAAATGACAGAAATCCTGAAAAATCACTGGCATATTCTGCAATCAGACAAAAAAAAAATGCACACCTCTTCAAGGAACCCCCACTGGTGGTCTATAAGCATAGTCGCGATATTGGAAATAGTTTGGTGAGATCTGACCTGCCCCCTGAGCCCACTCAGACACCTTTCCCAAATGGGAACTACAAATGTGGCTCATGCACACAGTGTAATTGCACCAACAACAAAAAAGTATTTCTTCAGACACCCACATACAGGTCGAAAGATCCCTGTGAGAGGTATCATCTCATGCAAGACCAAGGGAGTAATCCATCTCATCACCTGTTCATGTGGAAAAGCCTACGTAGGACAAACAAAAAGACAATTAAAACAATGCATAGCTGACCACCGCAGCTCAATCAGGTGTAAGAACATTGACTATCCAGTAGCAGCTCACTTTGTTGAAGCTAACCATCCCATCTCCTCCCTCAAATACACAGGTGTTGAGCATGTTGCTCTACCAAGGAGAGGAGGTAACATGGAGATCCTACTACTACAAAGAGAGGCTTACTGGATATCCTCTCTAAAAACATTGACCCCTGGTGATCTGAATATTGACTTTGATCTCAGGCCCTTATGAACACATTTTCATTTATGTTATACATGTACAAAAAAAAATAGATTTTGACATCTTATTAGCGTACACCTAATATGTTCCCGCTGTTGATGATGATCATTATATATTAAGGTTGAACCAATATTACATGTAACAAAAACTAAACACGAAATTATGTGAAATTGAATGAAACAATCATGTATGTTGATGCTAATATGATGTACAATGGTCCATGATGTTTCTATAGGATAACAATAGCGTGAATATATTTAATATGCAATATACTATTTTTTTTAACAGTTTTCACTAATTAATTTTTAATTAACTTAATCATTATGACACACCCCTCACTACTGTCATTGGTTACACTAATTGCACTGTTTGTCTACATAACCTGGTTCACGTATTCATGACATCACCCTGAGGAAGACACAGTGATGCTGAAACGTTGGTAATTACCCATTAAATTGCTGTGAGTTTATACATGGAGTGTGCTACTTTATTTTTGATAGTTTATAGTTTATTCGCTGTTAGTCAGCACCTCCACACAAACTATTATTCTGGGTATGTTTTTTTTATGTTTGTTTTTAATTCCTGAGCTAACACAACACAATGTGAAATAAGTCAAGGGGTGTGAATACTTTCTGAAAGCACTGTCGTGCCCACATGCCAAACTATCCCTTTAAAAGGATATCTCAGGAGAATTTAGTGCAAACTAACCCTACTGGTGCTGATGCCGATGCTGGATTTTGCTCCAGACAAACAGCCAAACACATGGGTCATGTTCATTAGGGCACACTGTAACTAAACGTTTTGAATAGGAAAATAAAAAGGAACCAGGTAGTCCCTGTTTCAGTATGATTTCTTCTGTTTGGTGCCTAATGAATAAGTCACTGATTCTACTAATTAAGAATCAATTCTGTGTGTTGCTGCTTGGTCCAGCCCAATAACCTAATATACTCGTGTCTATCCACAATTTAAACTGTATCAAATTACCTTCATCTAGCACCAAGTAAAATAGATGGAATTGTGAATGTACTAGGATTTGTTTTGAAATAATGGAACATCAAAATAAATCTCTCATCCCATTGCAGGCGGTGACCGATGCTAGGAGCAACAGCAGAACTTTTTTGATTTGTCATCTGTCTTTGAGGGGACGGAGTCTGCTACCATCCCTCTTTTATGACTTGCCAGACACGCCCCTTAAGAAGACGGGGATTTGAGTGTGGACCTGGGGTACATTTGACTGTGTGATGGGCCATGGCTGCAGTCTTGCCTACTGTATACTGAGACCTGGATAGGTGGTTTCCATGTGGTTGGTACCATTCCATTGACTCCATTCCAGACATTATTATGAGCCGTCCTCCCCTGAGCAGCCGCCACTGAGGACCAGGGTGTTAGCCTCCACACTGAGGCCCAGGGGGCTAGCCTCCACACTGAGGCCCAGGGGGCTAGCCTCCACACTGAGGACCAGGGGGCTAGCCTCCACACTGAGGCCCAAGGGGCTAGCCTCCACACTGAGGATCAGGGGGCTAGCCTCCACTGAGGACCATGGGGTTAGCCTCCACTGAGGACCAGGGGGCTAGCCTCCACACTGAGGACCAGGGGGTTAGCCTCCACCGAGGACCAGGGGGCTAGCCTCCACACTGAGGACCAGGGGGCTAGCCTCCACACTGAGGACCAGGGGGCTAGCCTCCACACTGAGCCCCAGGAGGCTAGCCTCCACACTGAGTACCAGGAGGCTAGCCTCTGAGGAGCAGGAGGCTAGCCTCCACACTTAGGACCAGGGGGCTAGCCTCCACACTGAGGACCAGGAGGCTAGCCTCCACACTGAGGATCAGGAGGCTAGCCTCCACACTGAGGACCAGGAGGCTAGCCTCCACTGAGAACCTAGAGGCTAGCCTCCAATGAGGAGCCTCCCGTTCTACCACCGAATATGAGTAGAAGTCGACTTAGAATACTGGTAGTGGAACCATACTCTTAAAGGGACCATGGTGTCTGCTGGTTCCTACCCTATACCCAACACTGAAGGAAAAACATCCTCTTTTTCACTGCTGGTCTCCCCGATTCAGTTATATCACTGCCACAATACACCATTGACCAACTAGGCTGACTTATTTTGTGTTATTACTGACATATGAATCAGGGGAGCACTCCCCTACTGTATGTGAGCTTTGCTAAGCTCCTCGGATTGGACAGGGGCTTGTTTTAGCGAGGTCAGCATCTTTCTGCTGCGCCGCCCGCCCTCCCAGGCTCTACTGTGTTTTAGCAGAGGACAAAGTTCACAAAGCCCATAGAGAGAACGAATGCAAGAGAGGGGAAGGAGAGAAAAAAATGCAGCTGGTCTACTTTTAAGTCGACTCCTTTTTTTTTCTATTTTAGAGATTTCTACTTGATTTATACTATTAAGGAGAGGAGTTAACAGATTTTTTTTATGCACACAAACAGTTACATACATGAATAGTTCAGTTTATATATTTGCAGCGAATATGTGCTAGAAGTTGGTATTTTTAGTTTTTAGTGCTCTGTTTTTAATATATTTTGGGTTTTGAACCGGTTGTTTGAAAAGGGGGACATTTTGAAAACATTCCATTCTTGAGATATAAAAAATATATATATTTTGTCAGTTATTAAAGCCATGTATGTTATGCTTTCCCTGAATCGAGTTCACTCATGTTTGTCAGTGACATCAACTGGACGTTAGTCTCAGACAATAAAGTGTATAACCTAGAGCAAACTGTATAGTGATATGTGATAGTTTTCGACTTATTTTCTATACTGTCTTATCCTGATGCACGCTGTCTGCTTTTCCGTGTGTTATGATTCAAATGACGTTTTTTGGCGAACTGAACATTAATATACTGTACACTGAACAAAAATATAAAACGCAACATGTAAAGTGTTGGTAACGTGAGCTGAAATAAAAGATCACAGAAATGTTCCATACGCACAAAAAGTTTACTTCTCTACCATAAGCCGCCTCCAACACTTTGGCAGTACGTCCAACCGGCCTCCCAACCGCAGACCATGTGAATGGCGTTGTGTGGGCGAGCGGTTTGTTGACGTCAATGTTGTGAACAGAGTGCCCCATGGTGGTGGTGGGGTTATGGTACGGGCAGGCATGAGTTATAGACAATGAACACAATTGCATTTTATCGACGGTGATTTGAATGCACAGAAATACCATAACGAGATCCTGAGGCTCGTTGTAAGGCCCATATTTTATTTTAAGGTATCTGTGACCAACAGATGCATATCTGTATTCTCAGTCATGTGAAATCCATAGATTAGGGCCAAATGAATTTATTTCAATTGACTGATTTCCTCATATGAACTGTAACTAACCAACATCTTTGAAATGGTTGCGTTTTATACTTTTGTTCACTATATAATCATAATATATGCCATTTAAGTAGGCACTTTTATCCAAAGCAACTTAAAGAATGTATGGGTGGTCCAGGCAATCGAACCCACTATCCTGCTGCTGCAAATGCCATGCTCTACCAACTGAGCTACATCAGACCACAATAAACCCAATAACTTTTTATAGTTTCAATCTTTATAGTTTCAATCTTAAAATGAATTAGAAGGCTTAATCTGACTTCAAATGAGTTGAAATTTAAGCACAGACCAACACGGTAAAACTATCAGACACCTAGCAGACCACTCCTACCATGTAGTGGGCTTGCAGGCTGATCTTTATCCAGTCTTTGTACTGTAGCAATTTGGACTTGTGTGACTGTTTATTTGTTTGTGTCTTTATGTCTAAAACTCAAGAGAGAATGTTTTGCCAAGTAGTTGTGATCGGTGTGTTAAGAACACCGTGTCTTGATTAGAACACCTTGTCTTGATTAGAACACCGTGTCTTGATTAGATCACCGTGTCTTGATTAGAACACCGTGTCTTGATTAGAACACCTTGTCTTGATTAGAACACCGTGTCTTGATTAGAACACCGTGTCTTGATTAGAACACCGTGTCTTGATTAGAACACCGTGTCTTGATTAGAACACCGTGTCTTGATTAGAACACCGTGTCTTGATTAGAACACCGTGTCTTGATTAGAACACAACACAGTGTCTGTCTGTGAACCGTCCCGTAGACACTTTGGCCATGTTCCAAACTCAAACTTTGTCTCCTTGCCTCTTAGTCATTTACCATCGCAGATAAGGAAGGTCTGGATAGGTGAAACCAAAAAACTTGCAAGGTTTAATGCAGTGGAACTATCAGTCCACCTTTCCGGCCCTTAAGATTCACCCAGGCCAGTCCTGAAAGGGCAGAGGTAATGTGTCCACGTTTATGGTTTGGAACACTGCCTTAGTTGAGCATTTCGTGTCTGCAATAATAAGGCACCTGTAACTTCTTCCAACAGTCAAGGCCATCCAGCCATGACAAAAAAAGAGTGCTTCCACTGCTGTGAACTCCTTGATGCACAGAAAAATGCTTAGTGGCACAGTCTGATGATGTCACGATAAGGCAACCCAGTCCCTATGTCTTACATGATACCAAGCTGCTGTAGTTAGAAGGACTGACGCAACATTACGGCAATATTACCCAAACCAATGTTCTCCTGTTCATGTTGTTTTTAAGTTGATCGCTATATTACCTCGGTGTTGGTTTGTTGTTCGTTCATCCTGATGTACTTGTCCTAGAGGTCTTCACGGGTACAAAAAAAGTTGAACCCGTTTCCGAAATTTAGCTGGGGCTTTCCCACCCGGACCCGATATGCATAAGTTATTTATTATTTCAAAAGAGAGAAAGGTGCCACTCTAGCAGGTCGAGGAGGGGCCGTAATGTGAACGACATGGAGAGAGGGGAAAGAGAACCTAGTCAGTTGCACAACCGCATTCAACTGAAATGTCTTCCACATTTTAACCCAACACCTCTGAATCAGAGAGGTGCGGGGCGCTGCTTTACCGACATACATGTCATCGGCACCTGGGGAGTGGGTGTTGTTGGGGGGGGGTTAACTGTCTTGCCCAAGGGCAGAACGGCATATTTGTTTACCTTGACAGCTCAGGGATTCAAACCAGCAAACCTTTTGTTTACTGGCCCAATGCCTTTAACTGCTAGGTGACACGGGGAGCAGGGAGGGAGAGACGAGAGACAGCAACCAACCAAGCCAACTCACGCGATAGTCGACTAATAGCTGCCATAGCTAGGTTATTTATCATCAAATATGATTATGTAGTACCTGTCTTGGACTGCATCAAGCATGGAAGAGAAGCTAGTTAGCTAGCTAGGCTAACTAAGGCTGCAGTGGCTACGCATTATCATCCTACTGTTACTAATAACAACAAATCCATTCAGAATATTAAGTAGCAGCCTACCCTGATGTAGCAGCCTAACCTGATGTAGCAGCCTACCCTGATGTAGCAGACTACCTGATGTAGCAGCCTACCCTGATGTAGCAGCCTACCTGATGTAGCAGCCTACCCTGATGTAGCAGCCTACCCTGATGTAGGAGCCTACCCTGATGTAGCAGCCTACCTGATGTAGCAGCCTACCCTGATGTAGCAGCCTACATGATGTAGAAGCCTACCCTGATGTAGCAGCCTACCCTGATGTAGCAGCCTACCCTGTTGTAGCAGCCTACCTGATGTAGCAGCCTACCCGACGTAGCAGCCTACCCTGATGTAGCAGCCTACCCTGATGTAGCAGCCTACCCTGATGTAGCAGCCAACCTGATGTAGCAGCCAACCTGATGTAGCAGCCTACCCTGATGTAGCAGCCTACCCTGATATAGCAGCCAACCTGATGTAGCAGCCTTCCTGATGTAGCAGTCTTCCTGATGTAGCAGCCTACCCTGATGTAGCAGCCTACCTGATGTAGCAGCCTACCCTGATGTAGCAGCCAACCTGATGTAGCAGCCTACCCTGATGAAGCAGCCTACCCTGATGTAGCAGCCTACCCTGATGTAGCAGCCTACCCTGATGTAGCAGCCTACCTGATGTAGCAGCCTACCCTGATGTAGCAGCCTACCTGATGTAGCAGCCTACCCTGATGTAGCAGCCAACCTGATGTAGCAGCCTTCCTGATGTAGCAGTCTTCCTGATGTAGCAGCCTACCCTGATGTAGCAGCCTACCTGATGTAGCAGCCTACCCTGATGTAGCAGCCAACCTGATGTAGCAGCCTACCCTGATGAAGCAGCCTACCCTGATGTAGCAGCCTACCCTGATGTAGCAGCCTACCCTGATGTAGCAGCCTACCTGATGTAGCAGCCTACCCTGATGAAGCAGCCTACCCTGATGTAGCAGCCTACCCTGATGTAGCAGCCTACCCTGATGTAGCAGCCTACCCTGATGTAGCAGCCTACCTGATGTAGCAGCCTACCCTGATGTAGCAGCCTACCCTGATGTAGCAGCCAACCTGATGTAGCAGCCTACCCTGATGAAGCAGCCTACCCTGATGTAGCAGCCTACCCTGATGTAGCAGCCTACCCTGATGTAGCAGCCTACCTGATGTAGCAGCCTACCCTGATGAAGCAGCCTACCCTGATGTAGCAGCCTACCCTGATGTAGCAGCCTACCCTGATGTAGCAGCCTACCCTGATGTAGCAGCCTACCTGATGTAGCAGCCTACCCTGATGTAGCAGCCTACCCTGATGTAGCAGCCTACCCTGATGAAGCAGCCTACCCTGATGAAGCAGCCTACCCTGATGTAGCAGCCTACCCTGATGTAGCAGCCTACCTGATGTAGCAGCCTACCCTGATGAAGCAGCCTACCCTGATGTAGCAGCCTACCCTGATGTAGCAGCCTACCCTGATGTAGCAGCCTACCCTGATGTAGCAGCCTACCTGATGTAGCAGCCTACCCTGATGTAGCAGCCTACCCTGATGTAGCAGCTTACCCTGATGTAGCAGCCAACCTGATGTAGCAGCCTTCCTGATGTAGCAGTCTTCCTGATGTAGCAGCCTACCCTGATGTAGCAGCCTACCTGATGTAGCAGCCTACCCTGATGTAGCAGCCAACCTGATGTAGCAGCCTACCCTGATGTAGCAGCCTACCCTGATGTAGCAGCCTACCCTGATGTAGCAGCCTACCTGATGTAGCAGCCTACCCTGATGAAGCAGCCTACCCTGATGTAGCAGCCTACCCTGATGTAGCAGCCTACCCTGATGTAGCAGCCTACCCTGATGTAGCAGCCTACCTGATGTAGCAGCCTACCCTGATGTAGCAGCCTACCCTGATGTAGCAGCTTACCCTGATGTAGCAGCCAACCTGATGTAGCAGCCTTCCTGATGTAGCAGTCTTCCTGATGTAGCAGCCTACCCTGATGTAGCAGCCTACCTGATGTAGCAGCCTACCCTGATGTAGCAGCCAACCTGATGTAGCAGCCTACCCTGATGTAGCAGCCTACCCTGATGTAGCAGCCTACCCTGATGTAGCAGCCTACCTGATGTAGCAGCCTACCCTGATGAAGCAGCCTACCCTGATGTAGCAGCCTACCCTGATGTAGCAGCCTACCCTGATGTAGCAGCCTACCCTGATGTAGCAGCCTACCTGATGTAGCAGCCTACCCTGATGTAGCAGCCTACCCTGATGTAGCAGCTTACCCTGATGTAGCAGCCTACCCTGATGTAGCAGTCTACCCTGATGTAGCAGCCTACCCTGATGGCTCTTGGTTGTTGTAGCCTATCCTTCTCCTTTAACTTTTATTTCCGTCATTTTCATTCCATCTTCCACTGATGAGATATCTTCCAACTTTTGCTACATTACTTATGATTGGCCAACAACAAGCGCCACTCTGGTGAAAAGCAAGAGCAGCAGCTTAAAAAACTACAATTTCTCGCTCTAGTGCAGCAGTTGCATTCGGATCTGTGCATTCCCATCCGGGCAAATCAGTTAAAATTACACGTACCAGAGACCCGTGACAATCATATCAGATTCGAACCCGATCCGTGATATTATTTAGAATTCTGGTTGTGGACCCACTCGGGCGCCAGATGGGGTGTTGGGTATTCAGGTACATGTGGATCCATTATGACCTCTAACCTGTACCAATGTACTTTCCCCAAAAGTGTATTATTTCCCCATGGTTGTATGTTTGATTTCCCCTCCCTTTCCCTGGGTGTTTGGAATTGTGCAAGAGTACAAATGCTGCCAATCTCAAATGTCTAAAATGTTTTTTTATTTTAAAAAATAACTGTTTTTTACCTTGCTCTCGTTACGTCTGATTATTGAGACATCTTGATGAGCGTCGATTGGGTGACTCCCGAGTGGCGCAGCGGTTTAAAGCACTGAATCTCAAATCCAGGCTGTATCACATCTGGCCGTGATTGGGACTCCCATAGGGTGGTGCACAATTGGCCCAGCATCATCCGGGTTTGGCCGGGGGTAGGCCATCATTGTAAATAAGAATTTGTTCTTAACTGACTTGCCTAGTTAAATAAAGGTTAAATGAAATATTTAACGTGCAGCGAGGAAAGTGCCAGTTTTTACATAACGCTTAAAAGAATGGGCAGCTAATTGCCAATTACTCACTTAGAGTTATTTAGCGATAAAGAGCCCGGCAACTCTGAACACTGCCCTGAATGCTCATCAATTAGTTGAAAGAGAAGAAAAAAACTATATCTCCATATTTTGCATTTACTGTAGCCTCAAATGAAAAGGGCTTAGATACTTTTTGGATAGCTAGCTATGGGGCATTTTACTTAACCCCTGTGTAGTCTTACCATTCTGTGTACTCCCCTTGTCCTAAGGGTCAAAAATGACTGGCCTTCACTAAACCACTCAAATAAAGCAGCTTAATTGAATTTTAAACCCTAAATCTATTTTGCATGAAGAAACAACCTGTCATTCATCACAAACTTTGTGAATATCTGAGTTTTCCCTCACAATGCAGAAAGACTGCATTTAAATCAGTGGACACCACTCGTTCTTATTACATACACCTGTCATAAAGTATAGGATTGTTATTATTATTGCTAAAGGTATTGCATAGGTGTAAACATATTTTTTTAGCAAGAAATAGCACTTGTATAGCCTAAAGCAGAAAGGAGTGCGGGGGGAGGTCAGGCTTGTTCTTTCTAACTGTGCCGACCATGGTGATCTTCTTGTTCAGGAGCTGCTGGCTGAGTTCAATCAGTCGCACACATAATCTACATTTCTCATTGTGTGTGTGTGTGTCTTTGTGGTTTGTGTGGTGTGTAAATTATTGTATAACTGCTGGGTCAAAAATGACCCTTAAGACAACCTTTGTCCCCTGGTGGTGTACAGCCTTAATGGAAATATGAACAAAGGCGATGTTTCACTTTTTATAATGTTGGGGTCACTCTAGGAAAAGTCAACAAATTTCAAGTTGAAAAAATAGCATTTAGGAGGTTTTCTCTGCTGTTAAACATATTTTGTCCTTAAGACAACACAAGGGTTAAGGGTTAACACAAGGGTTAAGGGTTAGCACAAGCGTTAAGTGTTAACACAAGGGTTAAGGGTCAACACAAGGGTTAAGGGTTAGCACAAGGGTTAAGGGTTAACACAAGGGATAAGGGTTAGCACAAGGGTTAAGGGTTAACACAAGGGTTAAGGGTTAGCACAAGGGTTAAGGGTTAGCACAAGGGTTAAGGGTTAACACAAGGGTTAAGGGTTAACACAAGGGTTAAGGGTTAGCACAATGGTTAACACAAGGGTTAAGGGTTAACACAAGGGTTACGGGTTAACACAAGGATTAAGGGTTAACACAAGGGTTAAGGGTTAGCACAAGGGTTAAGGGTTAGCACAAGGGTTAAGGGTTAACACAAGGGTTAAGGGTTAGCACAAGGGTTAAGGGTTAGCACAAGGGTTAAGGGTTAACACAAGGGATAAGGGTTAACACAAGGGTTAAGGGTTAGCACAAGGGTTAAGGGTTAGCACAAGGGTTAAGGGTTAACACAAGGGTTAAGGGTTAACACAAGGGTTAAGGGTTAGCACAAGGGTTAACACAAGGGTTAAGGGTTAACACAAGGGTTACGGGTTAACACAAGGATTAAGGGTTAACACAAGGGTTAAGGGTTAGCACAAGGGTTAAGGGTTAGCACAAGGGTTAAGGGTTAACACAAGGGTTAAGGGTTAGCACAAGGGTTAAGGGTTAGCACAAGGGTTAAGGGTTAACACAAGGGATAAGGGTTAGCACAAGGGTTAAGGGTTAACACAAGGGTTAAGGGTTAGCACAAGGGTTAAGGGTTAGCACAAGGGTTAAGGGTTAGCACAAAGGTTAACACAAGGGTTAAGGGTTAACACAAGGGTTAAGGGTTAGCACAAGGGTTAACACAAGGGTTAAGGGTTAACACAAGGGTTACGGGTTAACACAAGGATTAAGGGTTAACACAAGGGTTAAGGGTTAGCACAAGGGTTAACACAAGGGTTAAGGGTTAACACAAGGGTTAACACAAGGGTTAAGGGTTAACACAAGGGTTAGCACAAGGTTAAGGGTTAACATAAGGGTTAGCACAAGGTTAAGGGTTAACACAAGGGTTAACACAAGGGTTAAGGGTTAACACAAGGGTTAAGGGTTAACACAAGTGTTAAGGGTTAGCACAAGGGTTAAGTCCCCTATTACATGTGCTTCTTTTGTTTGCTCGTGAAGGAAAGACAAACCTCTGACAAATGGCCAAATCACTGTTTACGGCTTCATTTCAGTATAGGTGCATGAAATGTGTGTAGATTATTTTCCAGGTTTCTGTGTTTGTCTTGTGTGTATCCACCCTTTCATGGCCTTGGTGTGTGAGGGATTAATCTGAATCTGAATTTTTGGATAGCTAGCTATGGGGCATTTTACTTAACCCCTGTGTAGTCTTACCATTCTGTGTACTCCCCTTGTCCTAAGGGTCAAAAATGACCCGCCTTCACTAAACCACTCAAATAAAGCATCTTAATTGAATTTTAAACCCCAAATCTATTTTGCATGAAGAAACAACCTGTCATTCATCACAAACTTTGTGAATATCTGAGTTTTCCCTCACAATGCAGAAAGACTGCATTTAAATCAGTGGACACCAGTCATTTTTATTACATACACCTGTCATAAAGTATAGGATTGTTATTATTATTGCTAAAGGTATTGCATAGGTGTAAACATATTTTTTTTGCAAGAAATAGCACTTGTATAGCCTAAAGCAGAAAGGAGTGCGGGGGGAGGTCAGGCTTGTTCTTTCTAACTGTGCCGACCATGGTGATCTTCTTGTTCAGGAGCTGCTGGCTGAGTTCAATCAGTCGCACACATAATCTACATTTCTCATTGTGTGTGTGTGTGTGTCTTTGTGGTTTGTGTGGTGTGTAAATTATTGTATAACTGCTGGGTCAAAAATGACCCTTAAGACAACCTTTGTCCCCTGGTGGTGTACAGCCTTAATGGAAATATGAACAAAGGCGATGTTTCACTTTTTATAATGTTGGGGTCACTCTAGGAAAAGTCAACAAATTTCAAGTTGAAAAAATAGCATTTAGGAGGTTTTCTCTGCTGTTAAACATATTTTGTCCTTAAGACAACACAAGGGTTAAGGGTTAACACAAGGGTTAAGGGTTAGCACAAGCGTTAAGTGTTAACACAAGGGTTAAGGGTCAACACAAGGGTTAAGGGTTAGCACAAGGGTTAAGGGTTAACACAAGGGATAAGGGTTAGCACAAGGGTTAAGGGTTAACACAAGGGTTAAGGGTTAGCACAAGGGTTAAGGGTTAGCACAAGGGTTAAGGGTTAACACAAGGGTTAAGGGTTAACACAAGGGTTAAGGGTTAGCACAAGGGTTAACACAAGGGTTAAGGGTTAACACAAGGGTTACGGGTTAACACAAGGATTAAGGGTTAACACAAGGGTTAAGGGTTAGCACAAGGGTTAAGGGGTTAGCACAAGGGTTAAGGGTTAACACAAGGGTTAAGGGTTAGCACAAGGGTTAAGGGTTAGCACAAGGGATAAGGGTTAACACAAGGGTTAAGGGTTAACACAAGGGTTAAGGGTTAGCACAAGGGTTAAGGGTTAGCACAAGGGTTAAGGGTTAACACAAGGGTTAAGGGTTAACACAAGGGTTAAGGGTTAGCACAAGGGTTAACACAAGGGTTAAGGGTTAACACAAGGGTTACGGGTTAACACAAGGATTAAGGGTTAACACAAGGGTTAAGGGTTAGCACAAGGGTTAAGGGTTAGCACAAGGGTTAAGGGTTAGCACAAGGGTTAAGGGTTAGCACAAGGGTTAAGGGTTAACACAAGGGATAAGGGTTAGCACAAGGGTTAAGGGTTAACACAAGGGTTAAGGGTTAGCACAAGGGTTAAGGGTTAGCACAAGGGTTAAGGGTTAGCACAAAGGTTAAGGGTTAACACAAGGGTTAAGGGTTAACACAAGGGTTAAGGGTTAGCACAAGGGTTAACACAAGGGTTAAGGGTTAACACAAGGGTTAAGGGTTAGCACAAGGGTTAACACAAGGGTTAAGGGTTAACACAAGGGTTACGGGTTAACACAAGGATTAAGGGTTAACACAAGGGTTAAGGGTTAGCACAAGGGTTAACACAAGGGTTAAGGGTTAACACAAGGGTTAAGGGTTAACACAAGGGTTAGCACAAGGTTAAGGGTTAACATAAGGGTTAGCACAAGGTTAAGGGTTAACACAAGGGTTAAGGGTTAACACAAGTGTTAAGGGTTAGCACAAGGGTTAAGTCCCCTATTACATGTGCTTCTTTTGTTTGCTCGTGAAGGAAAGACAAACCTCTGACAAATGGCCAAATCACTGTTTACGGCTTCATTTCAGTATAGGTGCATGAAATGTGTGTAGATTATTTTCCAGGTTTCTGTGTGTGTCTTGTGTGTATCCACCCTTTCATGGCCTTGGTGTGTGAGGGATTAATCTGAATCCATTATGTGGGTTTCTTGTGAGGGTTGACTCAACCTTTTGACAAATGGCCTTGCTTGCTCTCTACAAGGACGCATACCTTGTATCCAGTATATATTGAGTATATGTGACCGACCGGCTCCATTCGGTCTTATGCTAGAACATAGTATATCACACACTACAGTTGAGGAACAATGGGAAAGTAACTCTGTTTTGAAAGTTGATTAAACTTGTAACCCCACTTTTGAGAAAAATGGTCCTTGAATGTTTTGGTTCACCTACTGGAGAACTCTTCTTTGTCTTTGGGGCTCCCAAGTGGCGCAGCAGTCTAATGCATTGCATCTCAGTTATAGAGGCGTCACTACACCATCTTAAGCCTTAGCCCCACCCATCTGTTTAAGGATTCACATGCATGAAATCAGCAGCATGACATCAGCAGCCTGGTGGTCCAAAATAGCGTAACTGGTGTATTCTAACACCAATAAACTCATCAGTTTAAAAATGAATTTAGTGTATTTCAATCTACCAAACCAGGCAACTATAAAAGCAACTTTCTAAACAATGTTTTGGTTTGTTTCTAGCTTGTTAGCTACAGTACGTTAGCTACAGTACAGTACAGTAACGTTACGTTAGCTACAGTATGTTAGCTACAGTACAGTACAGTAACGTTACTTTAGCTGGCTAGCCAGTTCAAATAATGACCACATCATATAGCTGACAATGTCTTAACCTTTTTAGCTAATTTGTATTCATTATTACAGGACAATAAACTCACAACAAGATCATTTATTTACAAGTTAATGACCTTTTAATTACAGAAAATAACATACGGTGGTGAATGTGAGGAGATTTTTTTAACTTTGACACCGTCTCGTTGGCCTAACGTTATATCCTCATTTGACTTTAGTGCAGGTCATGTTGTTCTTCACATTACAGTCTCTGGTAAACACACTATATCAGATAAATCAAGGTTTATTTGTCACATTGCACAGGATACAGAAGGTGTAAACGTTACAGTGAAATGGTTACTGGCACAGTGGAGTCTTTTGTTTAGACATGTAGCTAGCTAAACAAAAACCGTAATCCCAACTCGTAAACGTTACTACATGAATCTGCAGGTAGCTAACCAACTCGATTCAATGTTAGCTAGTTAACACAACTAGCAATGCAAATGGCTCTGAGATACGAATAATATTACTATACTACACAGATCATACACATAACGGTAGCTAGCAATCCAGCCAGCCGACGGTGGCTAGCTAGCTAACAGTGCTCTTTAACTTGCAATGAAAGTTATCATATCTGAAAATGTAGCTAGCTAGACTCTCATCTGTATACATGGATGAACGCTTCTCCCTCTCTGTCACGGATGCCATGGTTACCCTTAGATGTAATCCGGAGACGGGTGTTTTATACAACAGCCAGTGTGTTCTCTTTACGACGTAAAGAAATTTTCTCTATCTCCTTAGCTTTCATACTTTGCGTCCCCTGGGCATTCCACGGATTTCAAAACTCTGTCTTCCAGAAAGTGGAGAGCAACACTTGTGCAGTTATTCGTGATAACTAGGCTCGTAATTGTATTTGTATTTACAGATGGCATACAAGTTTGTTATTAAGGCACATAAAAATTCACATGTTCCAGAAGGCATTTCTGACCAAAAAAAAACGCATTTTGATCAACAACAAAAAATAATGTTACGTTCAAATGGCTCTCCCGTGAAGTAGTGACCCGCAACATACACCAAGTTTCCTGAAACGAGGCACATATGGATCCTAGTTTGTCATTATGAATTAGCCTTGTTATAAAACGATGTCACTTCTCACTGGGCACAGACATCAATTCAATGTCCATTCCAGATTGGTTCAATGTAATTTCAGTGGAATGACCTGGAAACAACATTGATTCAACCAGTGGGTTGTGTTTCAGAGTACAGTGTTTGTCTTTTATACAACTTGTATGAAAATATCCCATTTGTGTTTTCTGATTGTGGAATTCCTAATGATGTTTTTAAAACAGCTCGCAGTCGAGGAAGATTAAACTTCATTACACAATAAATATGTTGAAGCTCTGCAGCTATGGAGTCACTTGTTATAAATAGTTACAAAGAGGTTGGCATTTCCAAGGTAGAGGCCCTGGACATATTATTTCCCTTACTCATGTACTGTCTACACTCACACTCCATTTGGGCTGCTGAACTTTTGCTTACTAATGAGAAGAGTGGGTCCTCCAATCATCTTTGAGATGTGTGTGCACAGTATTGTTACCGTTCCTGATCATTATGGTATAAAAGAACCGTTGAGTTCAGAACATTCCCCCAGAGAAATTATTTAGGTTTATGCAAATAAAAAAGTGAGGAAGGTAAAGTAGAGGGAGTCAAAGAAAGAGTAGAGATAACTGAGAATCTTCTGTCGTCTGGGGAAGTGTGCGTGTAGAGGGGAATTAGGCATACCTGATGCTAATGCCCTGCTTGACTCAGCTTAAACTTGGCTAAAGCCTTAAATGGTAACAAAATAAATCTCTCAAATTTTATTATCTTCTTTCCTCTCTGTGGTAGTACTGTACTGGGGACTGGTCTAATGGTAGTACTGTACTGGGGACTGGTCTAATGATAGTACTGTACTGGGGGCTGGTCTAATGGTAGTACTGTACTGGGGACTGGTCTAATGGTAGTACTGTACTGGGGACTGGTCTAATGGTAGTACTGTACTGGGGGCTGGTCTAATGGTAGTACTGTACTGGGGACTGGTCTAATGGTAGTACTGTACTGGGGACTGGTCTAATGGTAGTACTGTACTGGGGACTGGTCTAATGGTAGTACTGTACTGGGGACTGGTCTAGTGGTAGTACTGTACTGGGGGCTGGTCTAATGGTAGTACTGTACTGGGGACTGGTCTAATGGTAGTACTGTACTGGGGACTGGTCTAATGGTAGTACTGTACTGGGAGCTGGTCTAGTGGTAGTACTGTACTGGGGGCTGGTCTAATGGTAGTACTGTACTGGGGACTGGTCTAATGGTAGTACTGTACTGGGGACTGGTCTAATGGTAGTACTGTACTGGGGACTGGTCTAATGGTAGTACTGTACTGGGGACTGGTCTAATGGTAGTACTGTACTGGGGGCTGGTCTAGTGGTAGTACTGTACTGGGGACTGGTCTAATGGTAGTACTGTACTGGGGGCTGGTCTAGTGGTAGTAGTGTACTGGGGACTGGTCTAATGGTAGTACTGTACTGGGGACTGGTCTAATGGTAGTACTGTACTGGGGACTGGTCTAGTGGTAGTACTGTACTGGGGGCTGGTCTAATGGTAGTACTGTACTGGGGACTGGTCTAATGGTAGTACTGTACTGGGGACTGGTCTAATGGTAGTACTGTACTGGGGACTGGTCTAATGGTAGTACTGTACTGGGGGCTGGTCTAGTGGTAGTACTGTACTGGGGGATGGTCTAATGGTAGTACTGTACTGGGGGCTGGTCTAGTGGTAGGACTGTACTGGGAGCTGGTCTAGTGGTAGTACTGTACTGGGGGCTGGTCTAATGGTAGTACTGTACTGGGGACTGGTCTAATGGTAGTACTGTACTGGGGACTGGTCTAATGGTAGTACTGTACTGGGGACTGGTCTAATGGTAGTACTGTACTGGGGGCTGGTCTAATGGTAGTACTGTACTGGGGGCTGGTCTAGTGGTAGTACTGTACTGGGGGATGGTCTAATGGTAGTACTGTACTGGGGGCTGGTCTAGTGGTAGGACTGTACTGGGAGCTGGTCTAGTGGTAGTACTGTACTGGGGGATGGTCTAATGGTAGTACTGTACTGGTGGCTGGTCTAGTGGTAGTACTGTACTGGGGGCTGGTCTAATGGTAGTACTGTACTGGGGGCTGGTCTAGTGGTAGTACTGTACTGGGGGCTGGTCTAATGGTAGTACTGTACTGGGGGCTGCTCTAGTGGTAGTACTGTACTGGGGGCTGGTCTAGTGGTAGTACTGTACTGGGGGCTGGTCTAATGGTAGTACTGTACTGGGGGCTGGTCTAGTGGTAGTACTGTACTGGGGGCTGGTCTAATGGTAGTACTGTACTGGGGGCTGGTCTAATGGTAGTACTGTACTGGGGGCTGGTCTAATGGTAGTACTGTACTGGGGGCTGGTCTAGTGGTAGGACTGTACTGGGAGCTGGTCTAGTGGTAGTACTGTACTGGGGACTGGTCTAGTGGTAGTACTGTACTGGGAGCTGGTCTAGTGGTAGTACTGTACTGGGAGCTGGTCTAGTGGTAGTACTGTACTGGGGGCTGGTCTAGTGGTAGTACTGTACTGGGGGTGGTCTAATGGTAGTACTGTACTGGGGGCTGGTCTAATGGTAGTACTGTACTGGGGACTGGTCTAATGGTAGTACTGTACTGGGGGTGGTCTAATGGTAGTACTGTACTGGGGACTGGTCTAATGGTAGTACTGTACTGGGGGCTGGTCTAATGGTAGTACTGTACTGGGGACTGGTCTAATGGTAGTACTGTACTGGGGACTGGTCTAATGGTAGTACTGTACTGGGGACTGGTCTAATGGTAGTACTGTACTGGGGACTGGTCTAATGGTAGTACTGTACTGGGGACTGGTCTAATGGTAGTACTGTACTGGGGGCTGGTCTAATGGTAGTACTGTACTGGGGGCTGGTCTAGTGGTAGTACTGTACTGGGGACTGGTCTAATGGTAGTACTGTACTGGGAGCTTGTCTAGTGGTAGTACTGTACTGGGGACTGGTCTAATGGTAGTACTGTACTGGGGACTGGTCTAATGGTAGTACTGTACTGGGGACTGGTCTAATGGTAGTACTGTACTGGGGGCTGGTCTAGTGGTAGTACTGTACTGGGAGCTTGTCTAGTGGTAGTACTGTACTGGGGACTGGTCTAATGGTAGTACTGTACTGGGGGCTGGTCTAGTGGTAGTACTGTACTGGGGACTGGTCTAATGGTAGTACTGTACTGGGGGCTGGTCTAGTGGTAGTACTGTACTGGGGGATGGTCTAATGGTAGTACTGTACTGGGGGCTGGTCTAGTGGTAGTACTGTACTGGGGGCTGGTCTAGTGGTAGTACTGTACTGGGGACTGGTCTAATGGTAGTACTGTACTGGGGGCTGGTCTAGTGGTAGTACTGTACTGGGGACTGGTCTAATGGTAGTACTGTACTGGGGACTGGTCTAATGGTAGTACTGTACTGGGGGCTGGTCTAGTGGTAGTACTGTACTGGGGACTGGTCTAATGGTAGTACTGTACTGGGGACTGGTCTAATGGTAGTACTGTACTGGGGGCTGGTCTAGTGGTAGTACTGTACTGGGGGATGGTCTAATGGTAGTACTGTACTGGGGACTGGTCTAATGGTAGTACTGTACTGGGGACTGGTCTAATGGTAGTACTGTACTGGGGACTGGTCTAATGGTAGTACTGTACTGGGGACTGGTCTAATGGTAGTACTGTACTGGGGGCTGGTCTAATGGTAGTACTGTACTGGGGACTGGTCTAATGGTAGTACTGTACTGGGGGCTGGTCTAGTGGTAGTAGTGTACTGGGGACTGGTCTAATGGTAGTACTGTACTGGGGACTGGTCTAATGGTAGTACTGTACTGGGGACTGGTCTAGTGGTAGTAGTGTACTGGGGACTGGTCTAATGGTAGTACTGTACTGGGGACTGGTCTAATGGTAGTACTGTACTGGGGACTGGTCTAATGGTAGTACTGTACTGGGGACTGGTCTAATGGTAGTAATGTACTGGGGACTGGTCTGATGGTAGTACTGTACTGGGGACTGGTCTAATGGTAGTACTGTACTGGGAGCTTGTCTAGTGGTAGTACTGTACTGGGGGCTGGTCTAGTGGTAGTACTGTACTGGGGGCTGGTCTAGTGGTAGTACTGTACTGGGGGCTGGTCTAGTGGTAGTACTGTACTGGGAGCTGGTCTAGTGGTAGTACTGTACTGGGGGTGGTCTAGTGGTAGTACTGTACTGGGGACTGGTCTAATGGTAGTACTGTACTGGAGGCTGGTCTAGTGGTAGTACTGTACTGGGGGTGGTCTAATGGTAGTACTGTACTGGGGCTGGTCTAATGGTAGTACTGTACTGGGGACTGGTCTAATGGTAGTACTGTACTGGGGGCTGGTCTAATGGTAGTACTGTACTGGGGACTGGTCTAATGGTAGTACTGTACTGGGGCTGGTCTAATGGTAGTACTGTACTGGGGACTGGTCTAATGGTAGTACTGTACTGGGAGCTGGTCTAGTGGTAGTACTGTACTGGGGGCTGGTCTAGTGGTAGTACTGTACTGGGGGCTGGTCTAGTGGTAGTACTGTACTGGGAGCTGGTCTAGTGGTAGTACTGTACTGGGGGTGGTCTAGTGGTAGTACTGTACTGGGGACTGGTCTAATGGTAGTACTGTACTGGGGACTGGTCTAATGGTAGTACTGTACTGGGGGCTGGTCTAGTGGTAGTACTGTACTGGGGGTGGTCTAGTGGTAGTAGTGTACTGGGGACTGGTCTAATGGTAGTACTGTACTGGGGGTGGTCTAGTGGTAGTACTGTACTGGGGGCTAGTCTAGTGGTAGTACTGTACTGGGGGCTGGTCTAGTGGTAGTACTGTACTGGGGGCTGGTCTAGTGGTAGTACTGTACTGGGGGTGGTCTAGTGGTAGTAGTGTACTGGGGGCTGGTCTAGTGGTAGTACTGTACTGGGGGCTGGTCTAGTGGTAGTAGTGTACTGGGGACTGGTCTAGTGGTAGTACTGTACTGGGGGCTGGTCTAGTGGTAGTACGGTACTGGGGGCTGGTCTAGTGGTAGTACTGTACTGGGGGCTAGTCTAGTGGTAGTACTGTACTGGGGGCTGGTCTAGTGGTAGTACTGTACTGGGGGCTGGTCTAGTGGTAGTACTGTACTGGGGGCTGGTCTAGTGGTAGTAGTGTACTGGGGACTGGTCTAGTGGTAGTACTGTACTGGGGGCTGGTCTAGTGGTAGTAGTGTACTGGGGGCTGGTCTAGTGGTAGTACTGTACTGGGGGCTGGTCTAGTGGTAGTACTGTATTGGGGGCTGGTCTAGTGGTAGTAGTGTACTGGGGACTGGTCTAGTGGTAGTACTGTACTGGGGGCTGGTCTAGTATTTCTTGCCCCCTGTTTATCTGCTCTCTCTCTCTCCCTCACTAGCTATCAATTCAATTTAAGTGCTTTATTGGCATGTGGAAAATATGTTTATATTGCCAAAGCAAGTGAAATAGATAATAAACAAAAGTGAAATAAACAATAAATTAACAGTAAACATTGCAAATGTCATTATGTGCAAATAGTTAAAGTACAAAAGGGAAAATAAATAAACATAAATGTGGGTTGTATTTACAATGGTGTTTGTTCTTCGCTGGTTGCCCTTTTCTTGTGGCAACAGGTCACAAATCTTGCTGCTGTGATTTCACACTGTGGTATTTCACCTAATAGATGTGAGTTTATCAAAATTGGGTTTGTTTTTTAATTCTTTGTGGGTCTGTGTAATCTGAGGGAAATATATGTCTCTATGGTCATACATTTGGCAGGAAGTTAGGAAGTGCAGCTCAGTTTCCACCTCATTTTGTGGGCAGTGTGCACATAGCCTGTATTCTCTTGATAGCCAGATCTGCCTACCGCTGCCTTTCTCAATTGCAAGGCTATGCTCACTGACTCTGTACATAGTCAAAGCTTACCTTAAGTTTGGGTCAGTCACTGTGGTCAGGTATTCTGCCACTGAATACTCTCTGTTTAGGGGCAAATAGCACTCTAGTCTGCTGTTGTTTTGTTAATTCCAATGTGTCAAGTAATTATCTTTTTGTTTTCTCATGATTTGGTTGGGCCTAATTGTGTTGCTGTTCTGGGGCTCTGTGGGGTCTGTTTGTGTTTGTAAACAGAGCCCTAGGACCAGCTTGCTTAGGGGACTCTTCTCCAGGTGCATTTCTCTGTAGGTGATGGTTTTGTTATGCAAGGTTTGGGAATCACTTCCTTTTAGGTGGTTGTAGAATTTAGAGGCTCTTTTCTGGATTTTGATAATTAGCGGGTATCGGACTAATTCTGCTCTGCATGCATTATTTGGTGTTTTATGTTTTAAACTGAGGATATTTTTTGCAGAATTCTGCATGCAGTCTCAATTTGGTGTTTGTTCCATTTTGTGAATTCTTGGTCAACAACCATAAAGGACAATGCGTTCTATAACTGATTGAAGTATTTTTTGCCAGATCCTAATTGATATGTCGAATTTCATATTCCTTTTGATGATATAGAAGGCCCTTCTTGCCTTGTCTTTCAAATCGTTCACAGCTTTGTGGAAGTTGCCTGTGGTGCTGATATTTAGGACGATTTGTATTCCCGGTCTTGGGAACTGGACCTTTTTGGAACACAATTATTTTTGTCTTACAGAGATTTACTGTCAGGGCCCAGATCTGACAGAATCTGTGCAGAAGATCTAGGTGCTGCTGTAGACCCTCCTTGGTTTGGGACAGAAGCACCAGAACATCAGCAAACAGTAGACTTTTGACTTCAGATTAGGGTGAGGCCGGGTTCTGCATACGGTTTGTTCTAGTGCCCCTGCCAATTCGTCGATATATGTGACCCGTTTCAGGAACTAGGTGTATGTCGCGGGTCACTACTTCACAGGAGAGACGCTTAAACGTAAACTTTTTTGTTGTTGTTGTTGTGTTTTTTTTTGCCAGAAATGCCTTCTCGAACATGTGAACTGTATGTGCCTTAAAAACAAACTTGTACGCCATCTGTAAATACTAATACAATTGTTAAATTACGAACCTAGTTGGTTTAGCCACAGAAAAAGTAAGCAATCTTCCTGCTAGCCATGATTGGCTGAGATAATAAGTGGGCTGGACATGCCGAGAGATGAGTTTGGATTGGTCTGCCACATAGCACACTTCTGTCTATTTGAGCTGCTTAGTGGGGGCTGGTCTAATGGTAGTACTGTACTGGGGGCTGGTCTAGTGGTAGTAGTGTACTGGTCTATTTGAGCTGCTTAGTATGTCTAGGTAATCCTGTCTAACAAAGCTTTAAAAAAATGATATAGCTAGCTAACGCACTTTTGTACATCGCCCGGAATATACAATTTACTTTATTTTATCGCCCCAAAAACGTAATACTTCCAGGTCAGTTGTAATAATAATAGCAGTGTAATGCACAATTTATCCCCTTTCCAGCAAAATCAATGATGAGACCTTCTTGCTGCCCCTCTCTGCATGAATGAAGAATGCAAATGAGCTCCGTCGGGTCTTTTTGTGGGGAAGCGAAACCTACTGCGTGATAGGGAAATGGGGAGATATGTTGTGGGGAAACTGCTTTTTTCACTCGATATGTCCAACTTACCACTTCTAAAATGTAAATAAAACACTATAAAGAGTTCATATAGTGTATCACTACATACCAATTTGAAGGTTTGTGTCAAATTTGAATCGGGCTTTTAGGGCGCCTCTAAAGTTATCTTCAAAAGTAAACAGCAGCTGTCGCAGCTTTTGAGAGTCTTGTTGGCTTGCAGTGATGACGCAAAAAATGAATGCATTCAGTTGTATAATTGACTAGGTATCCCCCCTTACCCCCTTAGCCCTTTCTTGTTTTTAGTCTGCGAGAGAAGCTCTTACACCTGGTGGAGAGAGGCTGTATGACACAGAATGAGTTGGTTTATGCGCCAGTGGGGTCCGTGTTTTCAACTTTTCTCCAATACTATTGGGCCATTTCCATGTCAATCAACACTTGAACAGAAACGTAGTTCACACCCTAGATTTTGATGCCGACACAGTCGCTAAAGTCCCATTAGTTTTCATTGCAGCCTCGTTTGAATGCCGCGGTTTTGCAAATTTGTACAGAATGGGGTTAGTCAACAGTAGTGTAGTAAAACTGCATAAGTGTTGCTCTCCACTTTCTGGAGGACCGAGTTTTGAAATCAGTGGAATTCGAGAATGATAGCTAAGGAGAAAATAAGGAGAAAATATCTGTCTCCTGGTTACATCTTCAAACTAAAGGCAACCATTGCATCCGACAGGAGATGCGTCCATCCATGAATGATATATACGGGTAAGATTGTCTAGCTAGCTGCATTTTTCAAGTGTACTGGCTAGCTAATGTTAGCTGGCTGGCTCGGTAGCTAATGTTATGTGTATGATCTCATTATTTGTATCTTAGAGCTATTTGCTTGGCTAGCTATAGCCTAATGTTAGCTAGCTAACATTGAACCTGGTTTGTTAGCTACCTGCAGATTCATGCAGGTTAGTAGCTTCATGAGTTGGGATTATGGTTCATTGTTTACCTAGCTAGCTAACTTTAGCTGGCTGGCTCGTTAGCTAACATTAATAGTATGATCTTATTATTCGTTTCTCAGAGCCATTTGCTCTGAGATACGTCCCTCTGGAAAGAAATGTGTGTGTTTTTGGCCCATTTTAACCGCACACTTGTTGTCTGTGTACATGGATTTTATAATGTCGTATGTTTTTCCCCCCAACTCCACTTTCCATCAATTTGTACAGCAGGCCCTTGTGCCAAATTGAGTTGAAAGCTTTTTTTAAATCAACAAAGCATGAGAAGACTTCGCCTTTGTTTTGGTTTGTTTGTTTGTTTGCCAATTAGGGTGTGCAGGGTGAATACGTGGTCTGTCGGACGGTAATTTAGTAGAAAGACAATTTGACATTTGCTCAGTACATTGTTTTCACTGAGGAAATGTATGAGTCTGCTGTTAATGATAATGCAGAGGATTTTCCCAAGGTTGCTCTTGACGCATATCCCCCGGTAGTTATTGGGGTCAAATTTGTCTCCACTTTTGTGGGCTTTGTGGATTGGGGTGATCATGGGAAACATATGTTAACATGGCCAAAGCAAGTGAAGTAGATAATTAACAAAAGTGAACTAAACAATAACAATTAACAGTAAACATTACACTCACAGAAGTTCCAAAAGAATAAAGACATTTCAAATGTGATTTTATGTCTATATACAGTGTTGTAACGATGTACAAAAGGGAAAATAAATAAACATAAATATGTGTTGTATTTACAATGGTGTTTGTTCTTCACTGGTTGCCCTTTTCTTTTGGCAACAGGTCTCTCTCTCCCTCCCTCTCTCTCTCTCTCTCCCTCATTCGCAAGCTCTTAAGTATAGAGTGTGCCGTTCCCAAGTCAATAATAAGTGGTGAAATACTGTAAACACTTGCATAATGTAGAATACTTTGTGGATGTGTGTCTGGCTGATTGGGGTGTCTTCAGAACGGTGGATGGGAGTCCTCTTATAACCCTCTCCATGCTCTGAGGAAGAGACAGCGGAGCAGCCGTTGAGTGGATTGGAGAGCCTGGGGAGCTAATCAAGAAGCGCTCCACCTTGCACCAGAGGGACCTAGCTATGAGGAGAGATATTCGTAGGGTTATGTGTTGTCAAACTAAGGTCACCATTGCTGGTTTATTTATCAGGCACATAGCCGGGCAGCCCACCGACCACCACTGACGTATAGAGTCCTGCATGCAAGGTCATTGATAATGAACCTATGCGAGGGAAAGTATAAAAGATTCACATGAAAAAGAGAGTATCTGTATATCGTATGTGTTTCTGTAATCAATCATTGACTTGTTGTTACCTTGTGTACATTTACAGGTCTTTACATAAAAATTCTAATCTTAGGTTTCAAAAGGTGAAAATTAATTGATGGCTTACTGACTGCCGATCCATCATGGAACGTTACTGACTGCCGAGCCATCATGGAACCTTACTGCCGAGCCATCATGGAACCATACTGGCTGCCGAGCCATCATGGAACCTTACTGACTGCCAGGCTATCATGGGACCTTACTGACTGCCGAGCCATCATGGAACCATACTGACTGCCGAGCCATCATGGAACCATACTGACTGCCGAGCCATCATGGAACCATACTGACTGCCGAGCCATCATGGAACCATACTGACTGCCGAGCCATCATGGAACCATACTGACTGCCGAGCTATCATGGAACCTTACTGACTGCCGAGCCATCATGGAACCATACTGACTGCCGAGCCATCATGGAACCTTACTGACTGCCGAGCCATAATGGAACCATACTGACTGCCGAGCCATCATGGAACCATACTGACTGCCGAGCAATCATGGAACCATACTGACTGCCGAGCTATCATGGAACCATACTGACTGCCGAGCTATCATGGACACTTACTGACTGCCGAGCCATCATGGAAACTTACTGACTGCCGAGCCATCATGGAACCATACTGACTGCCGAGCTATCATGGAAACTTACTGACTGCCGAGCCATCATGGAAACTTACTGACTGCCGAGCCATCATGGAACCATACTGACTGCCGAGTCATCATGGAAACTTACTGACTGCCGAGCTATCATGGAAACTTACTGACTGCCGAGCTATCATGGAACCATACTGACTGCCGAGCTATCATGGAACCATACTGACTGCCGAGCCATCATGGAAACTTACTGACTGCCGAGCCATCATGGAACCATACTGACTGCCGAGCTATCATGGAACCATACTGACTGCCGAGCCATCATGGAAACTTACTGACTGCCGAGCCATCATGGAACCATACTGACTGCCGAGCTATCATGGAAACTTACTGACTGCTGAGCCATCATGGAACCATACTGACTGCCGAGCCATCATGGAAACTTACTGACTGCCGAGCCATCATGGAAACTTACTGACTGCCGAGCCATCATGGAACCTTACTGACTGCCGAGCCATCATGGAACCTTACTGACTGCCGAGCCATCATGGAAACTTACTGACTGCCGAGCCATCATGGAAACTTACTGACTTCCGAGCCATCATGGAAACTTACTGACTGCCGAGCTATCATGGAAACTTACTGACTGCTGAGCCATCATGGAACCATACTGACTGCCGAGCCATCATGGAAACTTACTGACTGCCGAGCCATCATGGAACCATACTGACTGCCGAGCCATCATGGAACCATACTGACTGCCGAGCTATCATGGAAACTTACTGACTGCCGAACCATCATGGAACCATACTGACTGCCGAGCCATCACGGAAACTTACTGACTGCCGAGCCATCATGGAAACTTACTGACTGCCGAGCCATCATGGAAACTTACTGACTGCCGAGCCATCACGGAAACTTACTGACTGCCGAGCCATCATGGAAACTTACTGACTGCCGAGCCATCATGGAACCTTACTGACTGCCGAGCCATCATGGAACCTTACTGACTGCCGAGCCATCATGGAAACTTACTGACTGCCGAGCCACCATGGAAACTTACTGACTGCCGAGCCATCATGGAAACTTACTGACTTCCGAGCCATCATGGAAACTTACTGACTGCCGAGCCATCATGGAAACTTACTGACTGCCGAGCCATCATGGAAGCTTACTGACTGCCGAGCCATCATGGAAACTTACTGACTGCCGAGCCACCATGGAAACTTACTGACTGCCGAGCCATCATGGAACCATACTGACTGCCGAGCCATCATGGAACCATACTGACTGCCGAGCTATCATGGAACCTTACTGACTGCCGAGCCATCATGGAACCATACTGACTGCCGAGCCATCATGGAACCATACTGACTGCCGAGCCATCATGGAACCATACTGACTGCCGAGCTATCATGGAACCTTACTGACTGCCGAGCCATCATGGAACCATACTGACTGCCGAGCCATCATGGAACCTTACTGACTGCCGAGCCATCATGGAACCATACTGACTGCCGAGCCATCATGGAACCATACTGACTGCCGAGCAATCATGGAACCATACTGACTGCCGAGCTATCATGGAACCATACTGACTGCCGAGCTATCATGGAAACTTACTGACTGCCGAGCCATCATGGAAACTTACTGACTGCCGAGCCATCATGGAACCATACTGACTGCCGAGCTATCATGGAAACTTACTGACTGCCGAGCCATCATGGAAACTTACTGACTGCCGAGCCATCATGGAACCATACTGACTGCCGAGCCATCATGGAAACTTACTGACTGCCGAGCTATCATGGAAACTTACTGACTGCCGAGCTATCATGGAACCATACTGACTGCCGAGCTATCATGGAACCATACTGACTGCCGAGCCATCATGGAAACTTACTGACTGCCGAGCCATCATGGAACCATACTGACTGCCGAGCTATCATGGAACCATACTGACTGCCGAGCCATCATGGAAACTTACTGACTGCCGAGCCATCATGGAACCATACTGACTGCCGAGCTATCATGGAAACTTACTGACTGCTGAGCCATCATGGAACCATACGGACTGCCGAGCCATCATGGAAACTTACTGACTGCCGAGCCATCATGGAAACTTACTGACTGCCGAGCCATCATGGAACCTTACTGACTGCCGAGCCATCATGGAACCTTACTGACTGCCGAGCCATCATGGAAACTTACTGACCGCCGAGCCATCATGGAAACTTACTGACTGCCGAGCCATCATGGAAACTTACTGACTTCCGAGCCATCATGGAAACTTACTGACTGCCGAGCTATCATGGAAACTTACTGACTGCTGAGCCATCATGGAACCATACTGACTGCCGAGCCATCATGGAAACTTACTGACTGCCGAGCCATCATGGAACCATACTGACTGCCGAGCCATCATGGAACCATACTGACTGCCGAGCTATCATGGAAACTTACTGACTGCCGAACCATCACGGAACCATACTGACTGCCGAGCCATCATGGAAACTTACTGACTGCCGAGCCATCATGGAAGCTTACTGACTGCCGAGCCATCATGGAAACTTACTGACTGCCGAGCCACCATGGAAACTTACTGACTGCCGAGCCATCATGGAACCATACTGACTGCCGAGCCATCATGGAACCATACTGACTGCCGAGCTATCATGGAACCTTACTGACTGCCGAGCCATCATGGAACCATACTGACTGCCGAGCCATCATGGAACCATACTGACTGCCGAGCCATCATGGAACCATACTGACTGCCGAGCTATCATGGAACCTTACTGACTGCCGAGCCATCATGGAACCATACTGACTGCCGAGCCATCATGGAACCTTACTGACTGCCGAGCCATCATGGAACCATACTGACTGCCGAGCCATCATGGAACCA